>NW_019716276.1:1585-112984 GCF_900074925.1 Ramularia collo-cygni | reverse complement strand
GGCGGATCATCAGCCCTTGAGGGGGTGGTTTCGCCAGCATAGCAAGTCGCCGGCGGTAGCATAGTGGTGCAATCGGGACTTGGGACGATGATGTCCGGTGTGAAGTGTGCTGTAGTAGTGAAGGCTGACGGCCTGCCAATAATGGCACAGTCGGGCTCGCTAGCGTGTTCTACCGAAAGCTTAAATTTTCRGAGCAGGTGCCATGGCTCACGACAAATTCACTATCACCATCACCTCACTACCAAACTCATAGACCTCTCCAACTGTCTCAACATTCCAAGGCAGCTCTTAACACTGGACAATCACGTGGTATCGGTGCTTGACAGAAGCTCAGCATGACATCCGGGAGAGCTTCGTCAACGCTCGATTGACATCCACGAAGCATCTCGCATTTCAACTCATCATTGCCTGCTTACAAGCAAGTGCCTTGATTGCACATCGGAGGCTCCTTCCTCGCCTCACCTCATTCTCCTGACTCACTCTGCTTGACTGTGTGTGACTGACAGCGCCATTGGGGATTTTCAATCATCGACAAGCGTCCGAATATGTAGACTCCATCCCTACAAGATACGGTAAGGTTTCTTACTGCAACCCTAGCCCTCCAGCCATCAGTCCGCGGCAATAACCTCCCTGGCAGAATGCCTTTCAGTCTGTGCCCGGAATCCCGTCCGACAGTTGTGTCCCAGATCAACTCTGTCGAAAGGGATCATCAGCCCCTACATATGTAGGTCTCCGACGTCACCTACCATCATTGTTTGTTAGCCGACGAATTCTATCGACGAGCAAGCAGGGTTGGTACAACTTCACGTTTGACGCCAAAACGGCCACCGGTGACGGAATATACTGCCCAACGACCAAAGTGTATCTGCGATGGAGAGATGAAGAGTGACAAACATCATCCACATGGTCCATGGAGTGATTGCGAGTGGCCGCGCTGAACAGGGCTCAGCTAGCTGGACGAACAATGCGACATCCACGATTGACTGAGAAAGAATGCTATGCCGTCAGAGCTGGGGCTTGTACTCGATGACTATGCATTCCAAATTGCTTGTTCCACGCACTTAGTAACATATCGCGGGTTGCGGTTTCACAATGACTGTCCGCGATCGGATAGCTGGAAAACCAACAGAGCATCACCCGATTATACGGGAGGCAATATGCCCAGCAGGGGAGCTGTACAATCCTCAAAGCTGGCCCCGGGAACAGCCAACGTGATGGTAGAGGCAACGAATTGCTCGTGGGAAGTATCTTGTACAACTTGAGAAGGCTGTAGGTATTTCGACAAATCTGCTTCACCATCTCTCCCACCAGATCGCGGAGACCACATCATAGTCAAGCCGCTAGCACAGCTTCAGCTCCGGAGATTCACTCGTCCATCCTCACCACGACATCATTCATCCACCGGAGATCCGACAGTACTCACTGAGAGGGTTTCAAGCTTAAACAAAGATCCAACGTCCCACCTGTCCAACTCTACCAACCAGCAATGACAGCGTGGCTGATCCCATCAACCAATTCCCAGAGTCGTCTCCMAGCACACAGAGATCTGTTGACATTAGATCGTCCAAGCATCYCTCCGCATAGACGAGACCGCATGGTAAGGGTGGTACTTGGGGATTGACCGCAGTAGGGCTATGTCGGAGCAGGACATCGACTCCCGCTCACCTAAGACTTCGAAGAAAACGTATATATATATATATACCATGACCTTTGAAGCGTTTTTGCCCAGACATCACCAGCGAACAACAACAACACATTCGCTAAGCAGCTTGATCAAACAGCAACAACACTCACTGTTCATACAGTATGCATTTCCTCAAAACCATCTTCCTGGCAGCTTCTCTGTCCATCGCCTTGGCAGCACCAACTCCCTCGTCTATGTTGGAGGAAAAGTCAGCCACCACGCTTTCTGATCCGCCCTCGGTTCCCGCAGGCCTCAAGATCGCCGACAACAATCTCTCCGCCAACGGAGACTGGAATAGTATCTGCAAGTCGCAGTATGGTGATCAAATCTGCCCCGCCATTGTCAGTACAATATCAAGACCGAGCTTCACTCTCACTGACCCTTGTCCAGTGCAGCAAACTGTATAACTTGCCGGGCAAATGTGTGGGAGGTTTCTTCAACTGGGACAAGGTTTGCGTTTGCTCGTAAGAGATGGATGTGATTTCTCTCGTTCAGTGGAGAGTGCAAAGATTGAGGTTATGATTTAGTCTGGATTGATCACCTAGACTTGACCTTCCTTTGGCGAATGATATTTTGGGATATCTGATGTTTGATGTTTGATAGTATTTGGATATAAATATACCACCTTAGCGAATGAATGGCAGTTTCGCATGAAAGCGGTACGGTCTCATGAGTTTGTACAATGCTGCGGAATCGACTTGGACCGACCTGGAAAATCACTGGGTTTTGTCCTGTCCAGGGGCTGGAGATTCGACCGAGAGATTTTGGACAGACACCGTAGCTATATAGAAGCCTAGTGATCAATCAGCAAAGCGTCAGCACGTCGCGAGATCATGTGAGCACGAACTCATTCATCTCTATCATCCCATCCATCACTTGCATCAATCACACCACAGCAGAACATCATCCGCCGCCAATATCAGCTCTCGAGCGCTCTTAACTTCCCACGTACGCTTTCAACTCCTCAATCTTCTTGTTCACCTCATCAGAATCGGCCTTGAGGGTTCTCCGGAAAGCCTGCATCTCGGTCTTGAAGTCATTCTCCACTCCTTCCAAGTCCTGCCGTAGCTCCGCGATCTCCGCCTCGACTTCAGCACTGTTCTTTTCCATAGCCTCCTTCTCCTTCTGAATCTGCTCCACAAGCTTCGTGATTTCAGCCTCCACCTGACGGACCTCACTCGCAATCTCTGCCACTACACCTCGTTTCCGTGTGTGTCGTTCGAAGAATTTGTCCAATGTGCTACCAACTCTCAATTGGCGAAACTGGCTTTGACCGGTGGCAGCATCCCTAAACTCGACATCAATCATCTCATCCTCAAGCGGTTTGGCAAGGTCGTTCATTTGAGCAAACACGTTGTCAAAGTCTGCTTTCGAAGGATGACCTTTGCGGTGTAGTGGCTGCCCGTCCAGATCGAGACCCTGTCGACGTGCGTCGAGTTCAGCTCGAAAATGGTCGACACGCCGCTTCGCTTCCGAAGCAGCACCTTCGCAGTACGCATGGGCAGCATCTGTAAATAATCAGTGAGCGGAAAGTATGGCATGCGCCGCCTCGACATGCATACCAGCGTAGCCGGTGTCGAGCGCACGCTCCTGCTCCTTGTCTTGGTCAATCTTGCGAAAGAAACCCGGGGCGACTCTTAGAGGATCATCGTCGGAGTTGATTCGCTTCTTAGAGAACCGCTTGAAGAAGTCCGTGTCCTGCGCCTTTGCTTTCTTGGAAATACCGACTGGCAGTGGCGCGAGGACATCGCGTGCAGTCCGATGCTTCGACTTCGATTTCTTGAGAAGGTCATTCACAGATGGCTCGACCCTCTTTCGTTTCTTCGGCGGTTGATTCTCCTTGTTGTCTGGAGAGTCTGGTGAGGCGGCTCTGCGGCGGGATTGCACGTATGCCATGTTTCGTGCCAGTAGGCTTGGATTGTAGTGATGAGAGTCGGTCGGGTGGGGATAGAAAGATGTGAGATTTTGAGCCTGTCCCATCCAGTGATGTTGAGTTGAGGGGCCGGTCCCGGCGCAACGGATCTCGATAGAGTGGGAAGGTACGGCCAAGGGCCGGTGGAGTTGAAATGACAACACGGCCAGAAAGACTTGACTCTCCGCAAGACTGCTAACTCCTGTTGGAGTGACTCCCCATTTGCGAACTTGGTCGTCGGATCGCTGCARGGAGAGGCGGAGAGGGTCGGATTCCCTTGCATACGGTACTGATCAGCTCACAGTTCCGCGCTGATGTCTTTTTATGCCGCCAATCTCCCGTGGCGTAGAATGAATGGAAGCCAGAGACTGTGAATTGTCTGGGTGCTTTCCAATGGTTCCAAGTGCTTCTCAAGTCCACCCACAATGCTTCACAGTGCTTGCAATGCCGATTTCCAGTGCAATGAAGCCTTTTCCAGGCGACCTGCAGTTACCAAGTCAGCCTCCATCGATCAGTAGTCTGCAGACTTGCCAGAGATATCCAATGGTTGAGGTACTTCTTCACCGACTTCTTTGCACTCCGCCAGGGTTTGTATAGCAAGAATCTGGGGTTCTCATAATACAACATGATACAGACACTACAGCCTCTCCATCCCGTTGTCCCAACTGCTTCCACCTCACGAGCTTTCCGATCCAGACTCCCCCTCAACCAAAACGCCCTTCTCCTCCAACATCTTGCCCAAACTCCCATCTTGATGCATGCTCATCAAGATATCCGTACCTCCCACAAACTCCTTCTCAACATACAACTGCGGAATCGTTGGCCATTCGCTATACTCCTTGATTCCTATATCCATCATATTAGTATCTTCCCATCCCACCAACCACTCCACAACAAATCACAACTCACCAGCCCTCAACTCCTCATCCTCCAAAACATTAAACGCCGTAAACTTCGCCGGATCCACTCCCTGCAACCCCAAAATCTGAATCGAAGCGCGCGAAAATCCACACTGTGGCGTCTCGGGCGTGCCTTTCATGAAGAGAACCACGGGGGCTGAAGCTACAGCCGCATCAATCGCCTTGCGAGTTTCGGTCGATAGGAAGGACTTTTGGAGCGTGGCGAAGCGCGGAGAGAGGAGTGGGTTTCGGCGAGGGCGGAGCCCTTGGGTGGCCTGTCGCAGACGTTTGGTTAGATTGTGAAGGCATGTGGGAGCGGGAGGAATCTTTTTTACCACTGATAGGACTGATTTGGCGAACATGATGTGTGATGTTGTTTCGGAGAGCTCGAATTGGATGATGCTGTGTCGAGGTGCTTACGATGCTGAGTAAGTGGACTTTTTGCTCGCGATGAGCTCATTCATTCACTTTCACAATATCGCGACAAGTTATGATCACGATCTATTTGGATATTTTGAATGGACGTTCTCGTGATGGTGAGCGCAAGCAAGTGCTGATGGTATATTGCTGCTGGTAGCAGAGTGGCTCAAATGCTTCTCGCTTCAATCACGCAACATGACTCCATTCCCTCACGCTGTTCTTCAGCACAAATGCTCCTCCGTCTTTCTTGGTCCATCACCCACACTGGTCAAGATAACCCTCGAGATTCCCTTCTTCAGTGCCTCTCCAGCAACCTCGGTCCCCTCCAACGATCCCTGTCTCGCCTTAATCTTCTCACCGTTCGCACCACTCCATCCAGTCTTGTCTCCCAGGAGCGTCTTGAAAGTACCCGCAACAGTGTCCGCATCCTTCTCCAAATAATACACCACAGCATTTGGACCGGCATCAAAGGTATACGCCGCATACTTCTTCCCCTCAGGGTGACTCGCGTTGATGGCCTCCACCAATCGCACCGCAGCTCTACTCGTATCATTCATGTAGAAGATTGGTGGCTGTGTGTCCAAACAGCACGCATGAAAGTTGTTGCTGTCCTTCATCGACAGATCCGCAAAAGCCTCAAAGTCCTTTGCCTTCACGGCCTCTTCCATAGCAGCCATTCTTTGAGGAACCACGACTTCGGCACGATGAGCAAAAAGTGCTGAGCTGGCCACAGTCTGCTGCATACCAGCGGTGGAACTGACATCTTTCTTCTCGGCAGATGCAACGAGAATAATGGCACGCATCTCCGGCCAGTGAGAAGCAGGCTGAACTTCATAGGCTTCGCTGTCACTTCCATCGGCCTTGTCTCCCTTCCTCCATGCTACGTATCCGCCCATGAGACTTCTGCATGCGCTACCACTGCCCTGACGTGCGATACGGGAAAGTTCGGTTGGGGAAGAAGGGAGCTGGTAGAGGTCCGCAATCGCACGGATCAGTGCGGCGAACCCTGCAGCGCTGGAAGCGAGGCCAGCAGCGGTAGGGAAGTTGTTCTCTGAAACGATCTTGAGGGGTTGCGTGGAGAGTTTCGGAAGGGAGGAGTCCTTTGATTCTAGGGCGGCACGGAGGGAGCGCAGTTCGCGAAGACATGCTTGTGTGCGGGCTCCGGAGATGTCCTGGTCGGCATTGTTAAGGGTGAGCGAATCGGCGGTGAAGGATGGCGAGCAGCTGTGATGGACAGTTTAGATGGAGCAGTATAGACGTATATGTTGATCGTACGAAGCTGTGGTGTGGGTGCGGAGATCGTCCTGGTGTCTGTCAGAGATATTGTGGATACATTGTCAAGTGAATGGCATACCTGCGAAAGGGTCACGGAGAGAGAGGCATTGGTGGGAAGATTGAGTTTCGTGTCTCGCTTGCCCTGGGAGGTGTTAGAACACGTTTAGATGTGAAGACTTATTGCTCATACCCAATACTTTATAACAGCAATGTTCACTGGAGCGAAAGTAGACGCTCTTGTCGTGTTTTCCGTCATCCTGATTTTGTTGTTGCTGGCTTGAAAGTTGTTTGGAGTGGGACGATTTTACAGCTCCCCTCACCTTCGAAAGCGAGGGGTTAGATTCTACGCTAACGATGTAGGGCATGGACGAATCAGACGGGATATACTATAGTAATTCTCCTTCACTGCGAAATTGTCGGCCACCTTCTGCCATCAGTCCTATGGAAAGCGTTCATGCCTCCATTCTGAACTGCTCAGTTCTTGAACAAAGCTACTCCCCAGTTCTCCGTCAAGTCAACAGTCCTTCCAGAATCTCCAGGCTGAGCAAGAGCGTCAATGGCTTTGGTGTCTTCTTCGCTCAATTTTCTAATTGCCAGGTTCGTCTTGATTCTGCTAGGAGTAGCACTTTTCCCAAGCGGTACTGTGCCTCGTCCCACCGCCCAGCTCTGGAGCAATTGTCCAACATCCATGTCGTTTTTCTTTGCAAGCTCCACGATCTTCTCATCTTTCAAAAGCGTTGCACAGTCAGATTTCTGACCGGCGAAAGGAGAGTAGCATGTCGTAAGGATGCCGTGCTTTTTTCCAAAGGCCACGAGTTCGGTCTGCGGTAACCATGGATGCACTTCGATCTGGTTGCAGGAGATCGGCACGTCAGTTGCATGTGGGATGATATCAGCCAACTCAGAGACGGAGAAATTGGAGAGACCAATTGCGCGTGTCTTGCCGGAGCGGACGAGCGCTTTCATGGCGTTCCAGGTCGGTACGAATGAGCCTTCTCTACCTAAATGCGGAGTCAATATACCGCTGACATATTCTTCCCAGAAGATGGTACTTACCAGCTTGCTTGCAAATGTTCGTCGAGGTATGTTCCCAGTCAACGACAGGCTTGCCATTTTCCTTTAGCATGCCATTACTTTCCTCTCCAGAATCCGGGCCCTTCAAGTTGAGAAGGACTTCTCTCGATATGGGCTTCGCCACCCATGGCCAATGTGCGAGGAACAGATCGATGTAATCAAGGCCCATTTGTTTGAGAATATGGTCAAGGCATATCTCAACGTTTTCTGGGGCTCCAAAATGAGGCCAGAACTTTGAAGTTATGAATATTTCCGATCTGGGTACTCCAGATTCTTTGATAGCTGCTCCAATCTCTTCATCCACCTGATTGTGCACTGTAAGTAAGCCTTATCTGTGTCGAGGAACGGCAAGTTCTCGTTTGGCACCTACCCCGTACATCCATGCACAATCAAGATGTCTATAACCAGCCTTCAAGGCCTCGAGAACAGCATCCTTGGCCMACCCATGTCCACCTTGTAGTCATAAAGGTAAGCTTGGATAGGAAGCTTGGGAAGAGCTTGAACATATTTACCAGAGGCCCAAGTTCCAAATCCCACCGATGGAATCTCAATGGTTTTGCCATCTGCGGCTGTGATGTCGAAGGTCTTTGGTAAGGACATATTCACATTCGATATGGAGAAATTGCTTTGGTGTCGATGTTTTGAGGAGTTCAATGCTCTGGAATAAACATCATAATCGGCGTGACATCATGCTTATGTACTAGWTAAAGTATAAAGCCTCCCCAGCGTCCCCACTGCGTTTCCACTTCGCCTCAACCCTATGCAGTCGAAGTACGCGTTGGCGTTGCCGTGAGTGACGATGAGCTTGATACTCACACATATCGGAGCAAGAGATTCAGCAATGGCAGGGGAGTACTCTCAACACTCTGCAAGCAATCGAGCATATTGCAATGGGCCTGATGGACCACCACGCAATCTTGCTCATAAGTGAAGAGAAACAAGGATCATCTGCCCAAGCCTCCAGTCTGCTGGCTTCCTTGAGGAAGGAAGAAGCAGAGTTTCTTGGCCGTCGTCTCCACAACTAAATGTCAGAGATATTCCAGCTGGACGTATCAGACTTGTCCTGATCGAGAGCCCAATGGTAGAGCTCCCCCATCGTTGACGACTTGTACAGCAAATTCCCTTCATCAAGAGTGGTCAAGCCCAACATGGAACCTACGCCAACGATAATTGGGCCTTGTGCACGCTGCACGACCAGCATCTTCATCCAGGATTCATCGCCCACCCAGCCGTCAGCCGAATCGCGTGAAGCGCTCAAGACTTGATCTTCATCCTCCAGCATGACAATGGTGAACTTGCCCGATGTAAGTTCAGGGACAGGCGAAGTTCCTGTCTTGAATGGTCCAAAGAAGCATTTTTGCATGGTCTCAAGGTCGACGTCCGCACAGTCCCAAAACTGCCCAGAGAGAAGTGGGTTGGCCTTCGGCTTGGAAGTCGCGTGAGCTTCGAGTGGTTCTGGTGCGAGGAACATCTTGCGCTTCAACTTGAGCGATTGCGCAATGGTGTCTCGGAAGGTCTTGCTTGTTCTCTGGCACGTGTAAAGCTTCTGCGTTGGTAGATCCAGCAGGATCATCTCCAGCAATTCGATCGTGCCGAAGACTCGCTGGGCGGCATCACCTTTACCTTCAGAAGGCGCTTCACCACCGGACACCTCATGTGCTGCCCCGAGAACACCGGTACGCCTACTTGTGTCAACAGAAAGCTCTCTTTGAATTATAGATGCAGTGACTCACTGCTTGCTTCTCATGATCTGCTCCGCCTTGATCTCTTCAATTGACTGCGGCTTTCCTTGCATTCTTGCGGATGTGGGAGCGCGTTTTAGCGGATCGAACGCGTGATTGGATCGACCGAGCGCGTAATTGATTTGATAGAACAGGCGATGGGATTCTCCCACTCGCACCAATTCAGTGAGATCGGGCGGTGACATGGTGTTGTTGTGACTTGGAGCTTGATACAAGAGCCTGAGGAGTGTGTGTATGAAGATTGGTGGAGAGTTGTTGGATTCAAGGTGAAGTCGGAAAACGAGGTTGATGATGTAGTGTTCAAGAAGGCGAGGGAGAAGCAGGAGCAGAAGAAGGAGCAAGTAAGGTGGGTCGCGGCGAGCATGTGAATGAGCATGCAGTCGCTCACTGAACATCACAGTGAGAATGAAATGAACACAGTCGCCACTTACTTCATTGCACCCCCCTCGCCGTACGAATCCTAGTTCTCATCCTCGCTATCGTCCTCCTCACCATCACTCCCCATCAACTCCTCCAGCGTAGGCTTAAACATCCCATCCAGCTCATCCATCGTCGTATCAGCAGCCCGATGCGCCTTGGCCAAAGTAACAGCCTTCTTCTCCCACGAGTACCAACTTCCGCTCAGCAGCGAAGAAAGCATACTTGCGCGACGACTCTCACTCTTCTTCTCAACCATCAAAGTTTTCGGAGGCTGCCAATTCACCGCCGCCACAGGCTTCTTCTTCTTCTCGCGTGAACCTCCCGATTGCCCTGCGTGACTTCCCTTCCGCTTTCCTCCCTCTTCAGACTTTTGCGCACTGGTAGACTTACTTTGAGATGGCCGACGGGACTCCTCCTTCGCACGCTGCATTGCTCTCACCACTGGAGACGAGTGCTCGGCAGTTGGGAGCTTCATGGCGGACTTGGCTGTAGTTTTGTTATTCTTCTGCGGCTCGCGGCTGGGGTTCAGATGAGCCGGAGGCTTCCACATCTGATGCGACATTGCGTCGTCGCTGAGCGCAGGCGTTCCCAGAGAAAACTCTAGGCGGAAGCGAAGGTGGAAGTAGGCGCCTTGTATCTTGTCGACGATGTAGCTGAGGGTATTTGGATTGTTGTATCTGWTGATGCGTGGTGAATGCGGCTGAGGATGCTTCGTTATGGGTGAGATGTCTCGAGGAAGATCCATTGCTCTGCGCGTGCAAAGTTCTGCATCTGGCGGCGAGGGTCGTGGAGGGAAGAGTAGAGTGACAAGAAGTCAGCCGACGGTGAGAGTGAATGAAAATCATCTTCGCATGACAAAAAGAGAAAGCGAATCAGCTAGCAATCTGAGAAATTCACCCACCGTTTGCCTCGACTGTATCATTTGCCTCTTATATCTCTCCCGCTCTCGCAAATATATACATTCAATAAGGTCTCGGACCATACATTCATAATACATGTCGTTCCCTACCAGGCTTCTCAAACGGCGATTCGAGAATGCTATCGACGTCCCTGGAAGCAGGTACCGCTTCCCATCAAATCTCTTCCTTCCGCTAGGTCGATTCGTCTGCTTCCGCGATGCGTGTAGTTTCTGCGTCTATCCTTCGATATTCGCTGTCGATGTCTGCCGATCTTTCAATCATTCGTAACGCCCTCTGTTCACCGCGAGCCGTACCCATCCATCATGCCGGTATGATGCCTCCGATCGTCCATCGCCTGTCTCTCAACACCATCAACGCCTTCCTCAACTTTGATCGGCACAAACCCAGATCCACCGCTGGCCTGTGCCTGCGTCTGCGCGAGTGCATGCTCCATGTTGGTATTTCTTTTCTCTGCTCTGACGTTGGCCCCTTCGACAGCTCTTGGCCCAACTTTCCAATCTTCAAATGCCAACCACTTACTCCACTCCTGATCAGCAGCATCCAGCTCCACAGCTTCTGCCCGCGCCATGGGCTTCATGAATGGGAGACTTTCGTCATCTCCATTTCCACCTCCTGAACCGCTGTCATACTGCTTCTTGCAGCTGCTCCATCCGCCATGCTTAGCCGCGAAGAAGTAATTCCTCCGTTCACATTCCACATGAGGCATGACGCCTTTGATGTAATCATCACCGAAGAAACCGTGCAGAATGGCCGGGTTGTCGAAGCCTGTAACCACTAATCGCCGGATATAAGGCACGGGACTMACCCATGAAGGGGGGCTGTTCTGCTGTTGGCGTCCCATGGGTGAGGTGTTTGTATTCCGACCATAGGCATTGAAGTTGAAGCCCGGGCCACCATTGTTCTGATTTGATGGCTGCGAGGAGGTGATTGGGTTGGGCTGCCATTGGAAGGGAAGACGGATGTTGAGCAGTGCACAAACGGCCTGTGTAGCTGCTTCGTGTTGGGCGTGGTCGAGAAAGAAACGTTGGCAGGATTGATATGCGGGGTGCCAGGCGAGAATGTCAAAGTTGAGGGAGCCAATTCCTGAGGGTGGAGGTGGTGGTCCTGCTGCTGCTGCTGGGTTGTGGTGGTGGTTGTCCATGGCGTCATTCAAGCTGGGGAGCTGTATATTGTTTACGTGGGAAAAGTAGTCCGACGAGCCGGAATGGACGTGTACATGAACGTTTGCATTCGCATTGTTGTCCTGAGGCGCATGGCTGTGAGGATATGCGCCGTAACCACCATACGAGTAGGGCGGGGGGCCGTGATGGTTGTTCGGGTCCATCTTGAGCAGGATAGGCGGGGCTATCCTAGCAGCAGCGTCATAGATGTTCCGATGTTGTTACCTAGTCTGATGCGGGAGGTGGAGGAAGACGTGATGATATTAACGAAGAAAACGCAAAGCGACGCCTCAACACAGGACACGGGGAAAACGCCATGGTCTTACACGCTCGTCTTCCATCCACTCTTGGTGGCATGCGACGCGACGGGACAAGCTGAGAGCGGAGCTCGCTTGCTCGGTCGCCTATTGATCGCTTCCAGCCTGGTGGGCACCCAGGCGAGGCACTAAGGTCAGTTGTCACGTCGTGCTTGCTCCTTCTGGCCCGCTGTGCATGAAATGGAGACCACCGAGGACTCAGGAGGCGTTTTGCGATGTCGATTGTGCCGATCGAGTTGGGAGCGTTGCAGACAAATCGTGTGTCACCATGGCAAAGGCCGGCCAAGGCCAAGGCCCAAGAGGCCCGGAGATTGACGCCGATAGACAATCCGACGTCACGGCCAAGGGCTTATCTCCTATGGGGCGGGCGGGCAACATCATGGTCATCGCCTCGCCGTGCTTCCACCATGTCTATTCCCAGCATTACTTGCCATCACATCTTTCATGTCACTTTTCAAAATGGCCCTCGAATCGCCCTTGACCGCCCGCATCGCCCTGAACAATGGCCTCTCAATGCCTCRCCTTCATCTGGGGGTATACCTCATGTCAGGCAATGAAGCCTCCAAAGCCGTTGATCACGCTCTGGATGCCGGATATCGAGCTGTAGATTCCGCTCAAATGTACCACAACGAGCGTGAGGTTGGCAATTCTATCTTGTCATTCTTGAAGAAAAATCCCAATGTGAAGCGAGAGGATATCCACTACACTTCCAAGTTGGCGAGCAATTCCGATTATGCACGAGCGAGGAAAAGCATCACGCAGAGTGTGAAAGAGTGCGGCTTGGGATACATCGATCTCTTTCTCCTTCATAGTCCGTATGGTGGTCCACAGGCTCGAGCAGACAGCTGGAGGGCCCTAGAAGATGCGATTGAAGCAGGAGAAGTACGTTCGGGAGGCGTGAGCAATTATGGAGAGAAGCATGTGCGTAGTCTTTCTCCGGACGCTCGTCGCGCTGCGCTGATGATGTAAGTACAGATCAATGAGCTTCTCTCTCTTCCCAATCTTCGCGTCCCACCCGCGGTGAACCAGATTGAGGTTCACCCTTTCAACACTCGCTCTTCTCTTGCAGCATTGTGTCAATCGAAAGGTATTGTGGTGGAAGCATACGCGCCGCTGGCAAGAGCGCTGAGGATGAAGCATCCCGTGGTTGTGGAGTTGAGTAAAAAGTATGGATGTACACCTGCACAACTTCTGGTGCGATGGTCTCTCCAAAAGGGATATGTGCCATTGCCGAAGAGTGTGAACAAAGACAGGATTGCGGCCAATGCAGATGTGGGTGGTTTCGAGATTGAGGAAGGAGATTTGAAGACGATGGATGGGTTGGATGAATACTTGGTGACGGACTGGGATCCTACCGATACTGAGTAGAGTGTTCCTCTGCCTGTCAATTGGGTCTCGAAGTCAGGACCAAGCAGATCCAAGCCGAGCTTTGCTTGGTATTACGTCCGCTTGCTTCTTTGCTTCAGCCCGCAACGTTCTTCTTCTTCATTAACAACCTTCCTCCTGCTTTTGTTCAAAACAACAATAATCCTCCAGCATCGATCATCGCGTCCTTCTCGGTATCACCAAATACTTGGAATAGCCYGCTTGCGCCTCAAAGCATTCAAGATGGCCGCCTATTTTCGTCAACAATCGATCTCCAGACCGGAGAGCATTCCAAAAATACCAACGAGCGAAGGGCGAGTTTGACCACATTCACCGTGATATATTACCAGCCGTTGCACACTAACATATTACAGAGTCGAGGCAGGAAACATCGAAATGGAGCGAAACGCCGCAGAACAGGTCTTCGATACAGTCGAGCTTATGGAGATGATTCTATTCGGACTTCCCATGCGCACTCTCTTCACAATGCAGGCCACAAACAAGACCTTCTGCGACAGCATCAAGAATTCCGTCAAGTTGAGACGGGCCATGTTTCTCGAGCCTGAGCTGGAGACATCTACCAATCCTCCGCCAGCGAAGCTCAATCCCCTCCTGTACGCCACCATGCTGCTTCCAGGTCAGGAGGAACAGGACGGCATCTCCGGATACTACAGACGACCACCTCGTTCACGACCAGTGCGAGGCTCCATTGACGCATGGACTGGCACACAAGCCAATTCCACGCGTATTGTGAAAGAAAGCGCATTTCTTMGTCTATCCTTCAAGCCGCAGACCCAGTTTCTCTGTGTGCCCCGTTTCGCAGGATCCATGCTGACATCGAAGAGGCCACACGAAGGCGGCTCTTGGCGTCAGATGGTTGCTGTGCAGTATGCGCCTGCCGCTGAGATTCTCGTCAAGATCGGTGGCAGCATGAGTCCATGCTACAACATGTGCGGCGAGAGAAAGGGCATATTTGGTCAAGGATGTACTCTTGAGGAGCTGCATGATTGGGTGCAGGATGAGCTGGGACAATGGAGGCGCGAAAGGGAATTCGGTTGAAGAGATACTTGGAAAGATTGAGATTGGTGTGAGACCGGGCTTGCACTTGTACTTGAGGAGAGTTTTATGACTGAGTTCAAGACGAGCAGAAGCGCTGCCACCGCGTCACTTGTTGCGATTGATACCACGACGAGTTACTAAGGCCAGCACGGAGTAAGGGTGAGCGTCTAGGATGGTGACGTGGATGCTTTGCTTGATTCATGAGATCGACACGGGGTACTGGTGCGAGAGTATGGGGAACAGGGACTAAGTGAGGAAATGGAGAACTAGCGGCAAACATGCTCGTCGACATGAGCAAGTGAGAGTTGTGTAGCACAATTTCACTCAGCACAGTGACTGGCGACCGCTACTACGCAATGCAACATTTAATATACACTGAGACCCAAGACTCAAGCTACCTTAGGAATCGCTAATGCCCCAACTCCATCTCCCAACGCCATGCAACTTGCTCAATGCAGAAGCTTTACAAGGCATCCAAAACAATCCCAACACCATCACATATCCACCTACTCAGTCTTCTTGAACTGAATCCTCTCCTGCGTGGTAAAAGGGACACCCAACTCAAACAACTTCACCACAACATCCGAAAAGTCCTTGAAGAACACCTCCTGATCCTTCGCATACTCCTCGACATATCGCATAAAACTCTTATCCTTGATAAGTGACATGTCCGTAGGCAGCATCATCAGCGTCTTGGTCTTCTTGTCCTCGTATTGCTTTGGACCGCCCCACTTCTTCCACTGCCACTTCTCCTCCAGCAGCAATTTGTAGAAATCGTTTGTGAGAGTGATGGGCGAGAAAGTCCACGGTCCGTCGAAACCGGAGCGGTCCGGGTGACAACGACCTACGGCGTGGGCGCCGCTGAGAGCGACAATCTCCCGGTCGTTGAAGCCCATGCGACCGAAGATGGCTCTGAGGTGGTTCTGCTCTTTGGTGGCGTCTGGGAGACGGCCGTCGGGTGTGCAGAAGGAGACGTCTCTGTCGGTACGGCCGGGACGCCATGGGATAATTGGGCCGCCCATCTCTTGGATTGCACAGGCGGCGGCGAGAGTCCACAAGTCGCTGAAGGTGATCCAGGGGAATTGCTCTTTGATTGGTAGGAGGAAGTTACGGGCTGCTGCTAGTCCTGCGTTGGCACCGTGGTCTGCTTCGGGGTCGAAACGCATGGTGGCACCGTTGCTACCTCCGGTCTTTGTCTCGGCGTCGTATGTCCCAGAGGCGTGCCATCCTAGGCGGAGAAGGACTGGGCCGTAGGAGCCGTCGTCGTAGTCGGACTCGTCGATGATCTTCTTGGCGACGGCATCGTAAACGGCCTGGTAGTCGGAGGCTTGTGGAGAAAAGGGCTTGGGCGGTTGAGAATCGCCGAGGGCGAAGTATGCTCCAGTTCCAATCGCGATTCCAGCTGCTAATCCACCCCAGATGTATGTGTTGCTACCTCCGTTGGAGGGTTTTGGTGCTTCGCTCGAATAGCCACGGTGTGCTGAGCGCTGAAGTCGTTGGATCGCTACGCGGCGGGAAGCTGTGGTCTTGAAGGTCTGAGCTGCTGAAGCGGAGCGCAGAGCGCGGGAGAGGGTTTTGCTTGCAGATGCCATGATGGCGTTTGATAAAAGAGATGATGTGAAAACGGCGAATCTTCAAGTTGCGTGCAAAAGAATTGCGAACTTGTAAGGGAAATTTGAACTTGATAAAACAATGAAACCAGAGGTGCTAGTGAGCATAAAAGTGGCCGACAGCGAGAACCTTCTTAGAAGCAAACACAGTCCCCGGTCCCCGGAGCTCTTATTACAAAATGCTTCGTTTGCACTGGCCGGAGCTCCTACAATGGTTCGCCAGAGCGAGGCCACCCTAGACGCACATACCCACTGCGCATAGCGACCGATGAAGTTCCGCTCCGCTGTGTACGACCCTATCGCACGCCCTTATCTCTGCCGTCGTCAGGTTAGGAGATTAAACACGTGCCGGTTCGTTGCTTCGACGAGTGTATGATCCGGGGATTCCATATTGAGGTTCACAAATATATTCATGGAACGAACATAAAGATTGAGTGACGCATGTGTAGAGAGCAGAGGTTGACAACAATCTGGAAGACAAGACGTCAATGCTCGGAAAAAGACTAGTGAGATAAGGTTTGATCCCTGTCTCAGCCCTAAATCTCGCGATTTTCATCCCGAAACAGCAGGAGAGGACGACTTCATCGACAAACCATTTTCAACTCTACACATGAAAAGCTTGTAGGGCGTGGGGGAAAGCGGTCATGATCCATCATTTCAATGTGATCTTGAAAATTTCAATGCCTCGCAATACTGTGCCAGTTCTATGCATCCATACATACATACCCTATGAAGTCCAAGATCATCTTCGCTGCATTTAAATCAAAACGCCGCCCAACACCTCTCGCTAACTTCAATCATGTGCCATATCGTCCATCCCAGCATGTCCATTGCATTGCTCCAATCCCAAAAGGTACAGCATTCGAAATCATCTACACCTTCAAACCGCCTTCTTCTTCCCGGAGGTCCCAAAAATGTCATCCGCGTGCTCCTCAGCCGTCTTCGGCAGCGGTACCACTCTATCCCATTCAGTCCGGCTTCTTTTCGCCCTGAGACTCTGGATACTCTCACTCCGACTAATGGCCCCATCACTCGCACTCCTCAGACTCGCCCGCTCAACATCGGCATTCACGACCCGCAGTCTTGCTTTGGGGACTGTGAACATGACCTGAACATCGCGCTTCCCTCCCTCGCCTTCCACATCCCACTCATTATCCCCATCGAAGTCTGCGCTCTGCGAAGGTTCGCCCCAATCTCCGGGATCCGGGTCGTCGCGATAGCGTCGGTAAGCAGTCTTGTTGTCCTCACTCCAATCCTTCTCACCCCTCTTCTGCTTGAGGAGTGCACCGCCATCGGAAACTGTGCGACGGGGAGCCACTCCATAGTCTTCTGTGGGGTGATGGGGACGGGTAGGACTTGAAGACGAGGTACGCGAGTCGTCTGCGAGGGCTGTGAGCACTTCGCTACCAGCGGTGAAGCTGAAAGTTCTGTCTGTGGACATGGCTGTCAAAGCGCGTTTGAGCGAGCCAACCCAACCCTGCTTTCTTCTGGTAGGCGTGGATGACGGATCATCATTGTAGAGATGTGACATTCCTCCACCAGAAGTGGATTGATGAGCGGCGAGCGCCCGGTGATAGGGGTCATCTTTCGGACGTCCTCCAAGCAAGGCCTCGCCTTCACTTTGAAGATGGACAAAAGACGATCTTGCTGTCTTGAAGGAATCGGTGGATTGTGCTGGGTTGGTCATCGAGCCCTTGACATCGTACGTAGGCATTCGCGCTGTATTGTATAAGCGGAATGGTGATCGTCTGCCGCTACTAGACATGGCGTTGCCTCTTTCCTCCCTCGGAGACGGTTCACCGAAAGATCCTATTGCGCTGTCTTTGGCCAGAGCTGCTACGAGAAGCTTGCCAGTGTGTGTTGACATTGTTCTGGTTATTGAGCTTGCCGAGACCACAGACCGCTGCGACTGGTCACTCAATGTAGAGGATGTACGATCATCAGTTCTTGTCGGAGAACAGCGCCCTGTTGACCCCGAGTTTTCTGAAGGTTGAGCGAGGCCATCAACGATTGTCCAGTTCATCGAGCCCTCGGTCTCTGCTGTCAGCGGACGGCGGGTAGGGGAATGTCCCTGTCTGTTTGTATTTGTTCCGCGTTGAAAGAAATCCTCTCGTATTGGGCTTACTGGAGACACCGGATGGCTTCCCAAAGGATTGGGTGGTGGATCTGCGAAAGGATTCTTGGGGTTATTACGGCTCAGTATAGCCTCCAACTCCCTCTGTCTCCTCTCTGGGCTGGTCTCATAGCCCCTTTCTGCCTGATAGATCTTCTGAATAGGTAGAGGTGTCGCAAATACGTGGCCATCCTGAGAAGTCTCATCTTCGTCCTGTCGTTCCAAAATAGGATGGATGCCACCGCTGCCACGATTCGCTCTATTCTCATCATACCTCGGTGCTTGTTCGTAATTGTAAGGTTTTGATATCAGTCCCTTTCGAAGCCCTCTAGTCGGACTCAGTGCGTTGACGAACAGACCTGTTGATCCAGCCTGTGCCATTCCATCGGGATTGTTGGGATTGTCTTTCATCGCCCATGGATCACCGCCTCTTCCATCGATTCCGCCGCTGCTCAAAAATGGCTCCTCATGTGCTGCATAAGAGCCATCGGAAGAATGTACCAACTCTCGCTCACGCTCCTCACGTGCGCGGCGTAAACGTCGTGCGTACCAAAAGTAGAAGAAAATCAGCACCAGCAATGCAACAACTCCAACTCCAAGACCAACTCCGAGTCCAGTCTGCTGTGACGTCTTCCTCAAAGGTCCATCCGATGAGGCTTTGGCGGATGGGAACTGTGCCACGTAGGCAGGTGGATTGTATGTGTCGATCGAAGCACCGGTTGTGGCGTTGAAAAGATAAGTTTTTTCCGAAGCAGCTCTTTTAACGTTCCTTTTCGAAGGAGAGGCTGGAATCGAGTACCCTCCTGCAACCATCATAACGCCTCCAGGAAGAAGAGTTGCACCATGACCATATATGCCCTCGCCTGCAACCAGTCCAGTGCTTTCCTGACTCGGAATAGTCCACGACCATGCTTCAGCTTCATCTCCGCCGTACTCGGATCCAAGGTGGAGGATTGCCAATTGTGGCATGGCTGGGGTCGAAACGTCTCCAACCCATCCACCAAAAACTACAACCTGCGTGCCGTCCTCGGAGAGTACTGCAGTATGTCCAGATCTTGGTTCGATTTCAGTTGCAGCTTGTCGAGCAGCGAGAGCCAGATCAGTCTTGGTGCTGGAAGGCTGCTGTACCGAGAGAAAGGTCCAGCTCTCCTGCGGTAGAGAGTAGAGTGCAATCTGTGACATGTTGAGAAACGCTTCCTGAGTATGCCCTCCAAGTAACAAAAAGTCTTGTTGCTGAGTCTGATTGCCACTATTTGATCGAACCGAGAATGTTGGTGTGAGTCCTGTCATGGTGAATCCAGCCTCAGCAACGGGTGGAGCCCGATTGGCAGCTGCGGCAATGTCGTATCCATTTCCACTGGGTGAAAACGAGAGCATCGCGTTGGAGTAGTTCGCAGCGCTGACCCATGTCTCCGCAGTGCTGTTGGGGAAGGGACACATCCCTCCGAAGATGTAGTAATCCAGATCCATTGCATTGCCACTCACATCAGCAGCGAATCCGACTGCGTTGCCYAGAAAAGTCATTCCCGGTAGACCACTTGCTTCTGATCCATCTGCCAATGTTTGCTGTGAGGTCCATGTCCCGCTCCCGTCACCCTTCCCCAAGTCTGGTTGGAATCTCCATAGCTTTGTCTCCCCCGGTCCAGCACTACAACTTCCAGCAACAACTGTGATGTCCCCTGAAGGCTCAACAATTGGGATGTATGCCACCAGCTCATTGTCGTTGAGAAAAGGCAGACTCCCCATAAGCGTCGTCGGGGAGAGTGTACTTGTCGCAAAWGCATCCTGTATATCCACCACACGGAGCACGCCCTGAGTATTTGAAGGCTCAAAGAAGTATGCAAAAGTCGAGTTCGGGGCGAGAAGTATTCGTGTGGGATTGTATGGCAGCGGGTCTGAGGCTGTTCCGGGGGAAAGCAAGAAGAAAAGTAGAGCCAGCAGGCTCCCGAGCTGCGTCGGATGTCTCATGGGAAAGTCGGCGGGGAGTTGGGAGGGAGATGCGATACGTCGGTTGTCCTACAACACCATCTCGAGGTTCGTGCTCGTAACTCGCGCATTCGCATGAGATGTTCCACTAGGTTCCTCCGGGATGTTGTACGCTCCGCAACTCTTCTGTGCGAGTCGAGGAATGGAAGGCAGAGGCAGAGATGGGCTTCCGAATGCTCCTTCCCGGTAATCAGAAGATAAACAGAATGGCAGGCAGGTGCAAGGTGAATGTTTTGGGTACAGATGCAGGGTTGGGTTGGGTCATCCGCACGCGGCCAGGCTTGTGAAAGTGGAGTTTGTGGAGGGACGGGATGGAGGGTGGGAAAGCTTTCGCGTCGTCCGTCGTCAACAAAACCTTGCTCTCGAGTCACCAACTTACTTACGGGTCTTGCAGCAACGAAACGGACGGGAACGTCAAAATCTCATCACAAGGCCTGGCCCTGCGCTTACGTTGTGTGGTGACATTGCGCGACAACCATTTCGAGTGGATCGACGAATCGTAGCCTCCCAGCCGTTCCTCGCGTCGATGATGATGCCGAGCGAGGCTGGGCGATTTGTTTCACAAGATCGTCCGCGTCGCACGGGGCAACGGGGTCCACGAGCATCTGCGAACCCCTCCAAGTGCGAGCGAGGCTACCCACAATCTACAGTATACATGCATGGCGAGGCAGGGATCTCTCACCTCTCGCGTCGCCTTGCACAATATGGAGCTGAATGGTGTGTGATGAGCAGTGGGTCGCTTTGGCATGAAGCGTGGTCCGTGAAGAAACCGGTTCCCGTCGTACGTTGGAGAAAGCATGCCTTGGCACAGCGACCGAACGTCTTTACGAGATGTACCAAGTGAAAGAATGGGGAAGAAGCTGTAGTAAGTTATAGATTCGGTCGCTAAAGTATATAGAAGCGAGATGCTAGCCCGCGACTGCTCGTCTCAAGGAACAGTCTCGTTGGCTCGTTCCCGCAATGTGTGTGCATGGGTCGTGGTTTTGAACACGCCGTGCCAGCGCTTGGAGCGGCTGTGCTCAAGTCCGCCCTCTAACGCCTCGCAACAAGGATCGAAATGAACTCCATGCCATTTGCGACGCCCTTCAATCAATTGAGCATTCGTCATGCTCTCTTTGGCTGATAACATTCCTCCATTGGATAAGGTAGCCAAGCACCACCACTGTTCTCCCCTTGGTATGGTATTGGAACAAACTCCAATGCTCCCTGCTATGGTGGATCCATTCCCTCCAAAAACTCCGCGCTAGTTTAACAAAGTCGCTCCGTATGTGAAAGTCGACGTGGTGTGTATGTGTGCAAGTGTGCAGCCCGGTCAATCCATCTCAATCGAGTTGATGGCCTTTTTCAAAATTTCAAAGGTGGAAAAAAAGATTGCGTTTATCATGCAGCTCCGTAGACATGATACACCGAGCCCGCGGTAAGCGCCCTTTCCAAAGTACTTGATTCGTGGCCGTATCACCTTCTCTGTGGGACCGGCAGAGAGGAGTGCTTTCTGATAGACCGTCTTGCACACATCAATAGGGTAGACCTGTGTTACGAGACGAATTAGCGGCATTCCACCATGTGAACAACACCCAGATACAACATACGACTGCCCAGCTCATGATACCACACGAGCCACCGGCAAGAATCACAGCCGCAGGGCTTGTTGGGCTGTTTCCACGAGCATTGCCCATTGTCTGCTTGACAGTCTCATAGGTGGTAAAGTAGATGCTGGTGCCGATGAGATCCCGAAGGAGGTGTAGACGGAATCCTGCGTATAAGCGTGATGGGCCACCATTACGGCAGAGACTCCACATTTTCCGCAATGCTCCCCCTGTCTTTGCATTCTGTCTTGTCTGCGCCGCGCTGTCACCTTTGACAGCGTTGTCCCGTGCCAGTTTCCCAGCCAGCTGCTCGTTAAGCTTGACGAGCTCAAACGGACATGAAGCGAAAGTGACGACCGCTCCAGAAACTGCTCCAGCCGGTGCAAAACAAGCTACAGTGTAGAGATTTGGATAACTTCCAGGGGCGTTGGCCATGGCGAGCGGGCTTTTACCCGTCAACTCTGTGATTTGTCGATCCGTAAAGTATTTGCCTTTTTGATATATGGACAGCGCCGATGTTCGAACAATGGCCACTGATATAAGCGGTGAGCCCACTCCACGCCAAAACGCCCGCAGACCCTCCTGCTTGTACGCATCTTTCACGGTGGCGGAGAAGGGCGAGCCGAAGCTTTGCATGCGCGATTTCAAGAAATCCAAGGGGTAAGAGACTCCAGTCGCCAGGATGGAGGCAGAGAACCCGGCGCACTCGGTGCGATAGGCCTTGATGAGCTTCTTGTTCTCCGTAGAGAGCTCATGGGAGAAGGGCATGCCTGATGTTGGAAGACCACAGTCTTCAGGGCGCGGGGAGGAGGCGGCGGAGGCGACGTTGCTCCATGTGGAGCTGTTCACTTGTTGCTGTTAGTTCGGTTCACGCAAACGAAAACGCACGCAGTGCATGAAGGTGGTGGTATCGCTGCTATGACCTGTGGAGGTCAACTGCCCCAAGTGAAACCCGCATTGACTTTCGCCGCCCCACCTAACTTTGCGCTAGCAATCAGCCACATACCAATCCTAAGCATGTGATAGACTGTAGAATCCATTTCAAAGACAACGATGCTGTTGGAAAATCATGTGGAAGGCGGGGTTGTCGAGTCAGTCTGGAGGGTAGGAAGAATGGTGCTTTATTAAGGAGATTGTCAATCGGGGCTGCGATAGAAGCAGACTGCACAAAATGCCTCAAATGCCGCAAGTATGTTGAAAGGGAAGTACCTTAAGTACTCTTTGGACGACCATTCTTCGGGCGCACATAATGGCCGCGATGCATACGTCTGATGAATCACCGCCACAGCATGGACCGGGTCATACATCTCGTTCCAAGTCACTACATATCAACATAACAACCTTCTCTACATCATTCTCGGGTATCAAGTCGTAGACTCGCAAAGTCTCACAGCAACACCATTCCAAAACCAGCCAAGATGGCCATGCTGAGAAATCCGACTTTCAAAACTTTCTCCAGCGTGGCAGCAGACTCTGGGGCAATCTTGCTAGTATCACCCGCTCCGCTGACAGTCGCTATACATGACGCCCCACAAGAGTAGCCGGTAGGACAGCATCCTCCTCCTTCACTTGCAGCGCAAGATGACCAACCACTGGCACATGAACCACCAGATGGTCGCCCTGCTACGCCTACAGAAACGCCAGGGCCTGTCGCGACTGCAGTAGTTTCGGATGCAGGGCACGAGGTAGTGTCGCAGTTACGGTCCACTCTGCAACAGCCACCGAGATAAACGGCAGAGCACATGTAAAATCCAGTTGGGCATCCAGCTGGCGTTTGGGAGGAACCGATGATCGTCGTGATAGGGCTTTCTGCTGCGGAAACTGAGGTGCCAGAAGTGGTTGGCCTGACCGGAGGCGCTGCAGTGGCAGATGTTGGAGATGATGTATTATCCATACAACCATCATCCGCACAGACTTGGCCATCTCTACAGCAACCACCGCCAAGAGAGGATGCGCAGGAGAAAAAGTCTGATGTACAGCTAGACGAAGACGGCTCTATGATCACGGTCGTCGGAGAGACAAAAGTGGTAGTTTCTGTTCTGTCTTCGCCGCTGATGGTTACAGTCGCTGTTGTCGTGTAAACAGATACCGTTGTCGAGGGATCCACTCGGGAGGATGACTGTGGTCGAGCAGTCGTGGTCATAACAGAAGTAGCCGTGATAGTGTCCGTCCCGTAGAACACGCAGCCATTGTCTAAACACTCTGCTCCAGGAATGCAGCATCCAACTCCCTGGGGACAGCTGCTAAAGCCCGCACTTGTATCGCAGCCTGCGACATCAGTTCCACACGCGGCTCCGCTAGGACAACAGCCAATTCCTTCGGACGTCTCTACGCAGGAATCTGATGTGTTGCAGCAAAGGTCGGATCCAATTGAGTTGCAAGACTTCGTCCCGGAAGGACATTCAAATTCTCTTGCGAAGATGTTTCGTTTGAATAGGCCCAGTTTCCGTCCATTGTTGTTGCAATGCGGCATCACAGCTGCAACAAGGGAAGCATTGGAGTATTCCTTGGTACCAGCTCCAAAGTTACCAAGACTAAGAGAGCCCTGCTCCTCCACCTCCCACTGCCAATAGTCCAGGAGAAACTTCTCCCCTGCATCATCGCCCATCTTTTTCATCGCAATGGGGTCCTCCCATGCTAGTCTTTCTTGCGCCTCGAGGCCACGCCTGATATGGCCTTCGTGTTCCGGGTAGTACTTGACTGACCTCGGAAGGTTGTACGGCCATGGTTTCTCGTTCGCCTCTACTTGATAACTATACGTGAGGGTTATGAGACATGCTGGCAGTGACAGCAGTGGGGCGAAGTTCTTCATGCCGTCTTTCTTATTCCGAAGCACGGAAGCCTGGTTATAGAGTGGCCGGCAGATGCGGTGCGACCGAGACCTGCCGATACCGCGAGGCGAACGCAACGTGAGACAGAAGTACCTTGACGAGATGGTGGTGTACCTACGCTTCACAAAGCAAGCTGCCGTCTGCGAGATGCAGTGGCTGGCCCGTAGTCACTGCCGCGACTCGTGCTTCTTGCACCTTCTGTTGCTTCGCCGGCGATGGAAGACGGGAGGCTGGGAAGCTCGGGCAAGACCGGCTTGGCTTCTGCATCCTGGCGCGATGGAAACATCTCGTAATCTTTCATCCCGAACAACAACACAATCATCACACCATGGCATCCAAACGTGTGGCTCTGCGAAACATTCTTCGCATTCGTCAGATTGGGCCTTCCCAGGTTCGAAGAGCGTTTTCAGTCTCAGCACCTGACCGGACCGATGGCGTTTTCAGGGCGCTCACAGAAGAACGCGTGCAAATGCCCTGGGTGGAGGCATTCCGGAAACAGCAGGCAGATGGCAATACGCAAGAGCCGTCTGGAAAGTCAGAGACTCCAGCGAATCGTGATCTGTCACCGCGAACCATGTCTCAATCTTATCACAGCGTGGTAGGTTCACATATCGGACTGAAGTCGTCTTGAGAAGAAGCGGTTCACTGTACTTGAACACTCCTCGGATCTTGCAGATCACTCTTCTACAGCGAGACACTGTAAGTGTGGCCTTACATCGGCTCACTGACTGATGCAGTAAGTGTAGATCTTGCCCCTAGGCAAAGACCCATGGCTGCTGGACACATATATGAATGCTTCTGGTCATATTCGGATTGGAGCTCTTCTCATGGATCTTGATGCTCTTTCTGGTGTTGTTGCGTACAATCATACCGGCGAAGGAGTTTCCACTGTGACGGCTGCATGTGACCGAATCACGATCAACAATCCGCTCACGGAGATTTGTGATTTGGAGTATAGCGGCAAAGTGGTAAGCGGATGGAGGGATGTTCCAGACATCAAAATCAGCTCCTGCCGTCGACACTTGATGCACACAATACTGACTTTCACGCTTCACTTCTAGACATATGCGGCAGGTAGAAGCAGTATGGAAATCACACTCCAGGTTGCCAAAGCACCAAAGGAAGGTGAGACCGCGAGAGCTGAGGATGTACTCCTTACGTGCCAGTTCACCATGGTCTCTCTAGACCCGGGAACGAAGAAGCCTGTCAATATCCCTGCCATCCGTCCCGAGACAGAGGAGGAGAGGCAACTCTACGCCCAAGGCGAGGAGAATAGCAAGCACCGGAAAGAGCTGCTCCAGCGATCACTACTAAAGCAGACGCCCAACGATGAGGAAAGTGACCTGATCCATGCCATCTGGCAAAGGCAGTTGAAATGGCATGACCCAAATGATCCTCTTCGTCAACCGTCGAATGTCCAGTTCATGGATGCTACGAGGCTCAGCACGGCGAGCATTATGCAGCCTCAGTATCGGAACAGGCATCAATTCATGATCTTTGGCGGCTTTCTGCTCAAGAGTACCTTTGAACTTGCATTCTGTTGCGCAGCCAGTTTCGCCCACGTTCGACCCACATTTGTACGTTCAATTGATCAACTCCGTCATGGCATCAATCACTGACATTACCTCACCATAGGTATCGCTTGATCCATCGACGTTCCAAAATCCCGTGCCTGTTGGTAGCGTTCTATATCTAACCGCCACAGTCGTTTACACCGATCCACCAGTCGTCGCAGGCGAGGGTGATAATTCTGGAACACCACCACAGACCCGCGTCCAGGTACGCGTTGACACCAAGGTTCGAGATGTAGAGCACGGCCAAGCGAAGCCCACTGGACAGTTCAACTATACCTTTACTGTGGATAGAGACATCAAGGTTATGCCGAGGACATATTCAGAGTTTATGATGTATGTCGATGCAAGAAGAAGGGCAAAGGCTGTCGTAGCGAGCATGAAGGCTGGCGACACTGACAGTGGTGAGAAAGAGCGGCTTACTGAGTAGCGGGCGGGGATGGCTGGTTGGAAGCGTGCGTGGCTTTACAGGCATCATCTTACAATCCTTGGGCACGCTGTTCCATCCTAAGCAAACCTTGGCGAGCAAGGGTCACCGTCACGGATGGCACAAGTTGATGGTTAGGCACCTTGTACTTTGACGGACAAGTCACAAGTCGTACCGACTCACCAATTCAAGCGCTCTCCATGCGGAATATCGCAAGTGGTTTGTATTCTATACAGATGAGGAACCTCTGGGAGATTGCCTATATAGCGTGCCAAGCTGATTCATCCCCAGGCCAATAGGTACGTACTGTGTTTACGCATCCATGCAGGTAACACCACTGCCAAGCAAAATAGATCGAACTTGAGTGGCCGCGGATTGGCGCAGTGTGACAGCGACGAGGCATCCCCTGCAGGCCTTGTGCATGTGGCTTATTCCAGGTACCGCATGTCTTGCCCTGCGGCATCCTTTGAGACGGGCCAGGTCCACACCAGCCCCTTAATTGCATGACAGTATTTGCCAAAATTCAAGTAGGTATAAGGATACCTTCTCTCCTTCCAGCACGAACCCAACATATTCAACAAACACCATGGCGATCGCTCGATACATTGTTGCAGGCCTCGGCGCTGCGGCCAGCATCTCTGCACTGCCTCATGATACAACAAGCACTTCATCCACAGCCGCAGATTTCGCAGTACCGACCATTTACCAACCTTCGACGGCCTCTTCCGTTGCTTCAAGCGCCGCTGCTGCTGCGTCAGCCGCAAACGTCGCTCTCGCCAAAGAAGCACTCGGCGCAGTCACGAATGTCGGCCGCTTCAATGCTCTCCTCACTGTGGACGGTGATGGCAAACAACTTCTCGACGATGAAACCCTCCGTTCACGCCTCGTGTTCGACTATGGCGCCCGTGCCACTCCACTCGGAAAGGGCGGCCGCTTCGTCCTCGCGAATCAGAACAACTTTCCGATATTGGCAGATCAAGGCATTGCCTCTGCTGTCGGTTTCTTGAACCCTTGCTCGATGAACTCTCCCCACACACATCCCAGAGCTACGGAATTCTTCACCGTCGTGCAGGGCAAATTCCAGACGGGCTTCATGCTTGAGAATGGCTTCTTGGCCAATGCTACCGAAGGACGACCAACGACACAGATTACTGTGCAGGAGCTCGGTCCTTTCCAGGCCACAGTTTTCCCTTTGGGATCGATTCACTACCAGTTCAACCACCAATGTGAACCTGCCACATTCATTGCGACATTCAGCGATAGTGATCCTGGCACCTCTCAGGTCGCGCAGAACTACTTCTTTCTTGATGATGAGATTGTGAAGACCACCTTGGGGGAAATCAACCAGATTGACGGGAGCAATATTGAAGAGTTTAGACTTTCATTGCCTACAARCTTGGTTCAGGCTGTTGATAGCTGCTTGGCAAAGTGTGGAATCAGCGAGCAGAAGTAGTAATTGAGAGGCTGCTTGTGTGTTGTGATACTTGTCTGCACTCTTTTATAGTGGGAGACGATATTCCTGCAAATTGAAAGGCCTCACCTGCCTGCATTCACTTCACCAAGGATAACAAGTTGTGAAGTCGTGAGAAATCTTGTCCGTACAACATCCTACCCAAAATACCTCTCCGCTGATCTGACACGCAAAGCCGTCTTCATCTGGCAGTGGTCGAAGATGTGGTTGTGCCAAGCAAACATCAGCGTTGAGCGGAGAGTGTACACGAGTCAAAGTAAACCCTACCCTAGGCTAAGCTAAGCTGGGGCATTATGGTAAAGAGATGAAGGATATCGGACTATTCCTCAGGCGGTAATGATTCCTGTGGCGAAGAGCCGCAGCATAAGCCACACGCGCACTAACGCCGTCTTGGCAAAATGATGAGCGACTTGGCTTCGCTGATGATTGGAGAGAAGTCTGCAGGCTTCATCCATGTACAAACGGAGTAGATGTGTATAAGAAGCTAACATCAAGGCAATTCGGGTGCGATACGATTAGGTATTACACTTGTAGTGAAGTCGTGATCGGGATGAGATCGTCATAAGGTTCACCCGACACAAGATGGATATCGTACCAAACTCTCCTGCAGGCTGCGGGACATGTCATTCCAAACTTGTGGCGCCAGTCTATAAAGGAAGTCGGCACATAATTTGCACAACGGCCGCGGAGGCCAAAAACTTTCATCCCTCATCATCAAGTTCCGGATACTCGGCGCGCCAGGACGCAGGCTTGGTAGCAGTCTCGGTGCGCAACATGACGAATGGGGATGAAGGGTTGACATTTTCCATTTCGCAGGGCGGTCCCTGTACCCTACCCATATGACACAAGAACTCCTACACAGCCGCGTGTCACGGTCTCACGTATTATCTCAGGTTTCCCTATGATTGAGAAGACTGGCCGGATCTATCGACATGATTGCGCACAGCTTGTGACATATTCTCCTACCATCAAGGCGCACAAACCACAAGGATCACTTCATGGCGTTGCTCAGGCTCTCTTCGCCCATGCCGGGAATGACAAACAAACTTCATCAGGGTGATGGATCCAGGATAGGGATTCGGGCCATATTCAGACATCAGAGCCGAATCCTCTTTTTACTGGTACTCTTTTGGGTGGTCTTTATCTTGTACATTGCTCTTGTAAGTGAGATATCACCACAGACGCCTCATTCCTCCGACTGACATTCGAGTATCAGCCTCAAGGGGCATTGTCACTTTTGCCCTACAAAGCGAGAATATTCGATGCATCAACCGCAAAGTTGCATCTGGTCATCCCGGCCAATGGTCCCGATCCCAATCTTTGCAAAACGATGCTTACTGCAGGGATTTTGAAGTATCCTGCTCCAGTGATTGTGAACTGGAATGAGACTTTTGAGAATGATGGTCTACTTGCAGGCGGATCCCATTTGGCCAAGATATCGGGCATCGCAAAGTACCTTGTCTCTTTGGATGCTTCCCAGGATGAAGACCTGGTCCTCACCGTTGATGGATTTGATATTTGGTTCCAGCTGAGACCTCAGACTGTCCTTGATCGATACTTTGCCATGAACGCCAAAGCCAACAAGCGTATCACTGATGAATTCGGAGCTGTCGCCTCCAAATACGACATGAAGCAGGAGATTGTCTTTAGCAGTCAGAAGAGATGCTGGCCTTGGACAGAGGGCGACCCTCCATGCTATGCGGTGCCACAGTCATCTTTGCCGAATGATATCTTTGGCCCAAGTACCGACACTGATGTAGGGTTTGAAGAGAATCCCTATATTAAATTTCGGCCAAGATATCTCAACTCTGGTGTCATCATTGGACCTGTCCGAGCCATGCGCAAAATGTTCATGAAAGCGGAGAGACTTCTGAATGAAGGCGGTGAGACGAATGTTGGCAGCGATCAATACGTCTTCGGTCACATCGCCGGCGACCAGTCGATCTGGAGAGAGGCGATGCGTCGCGATGGCTTGTCTGATAGGCAACGAGAGGCTGAACGGCTGATTGATACAAGTCCAAAGTCAAGAGCGCAATGGCCGGAACAACATATCCAAGAAGTGCGCGAAAAAGCCGCATTGGAGGACGACGGAAGGTTCGAGTTTGGTGTGGGATTCGACTACGGATCGGAGATTGGCATTCCAACAGTGTTCTCCGAGACTGATCTGGAATGGCWCACCTTTCACAATAAAGATCAAATGCACAGAGCAGAGCAGCAATTGGGTATTGCGAGGGAGAGAAGCCGTCTGGATGAGTTGGCAAGTGATATTTCCACCACCACTCCGCCTTTCTGGAGCTCCACACCGGATTCGGGCCTGCCGCAAGAGCTAAAGTGGGATGATGTTCCACTCTTCACCAATCTGTGGACTGGAAACACACCTGCTATTATCCATCACAATGCACATCGAGATGGCAGAAAAGTCTTGCGGGAGACCTGGTGGGATAAGCTTTGGTCGCAGAAGTATGCGAGGACGCTTTATGATGCTTGGGTTAGTGAGCAGGTATCAACCATTGCTCATGCTGGTCCTGATGAGTATTCAAAGAGGGATTGGTGGCCGGCTGAACGCCAAAAGGGTGGTGGAAGGGCGTGGTTGATGGAGCATAGTAATGTCAATGATGAGACGAGAGAGTGGCTGGGATTTGAGGATATCTGTAAAGACTATCATGAGGAGGTGTTTAGAGATGGAAAGGGACCGTGGATGCTTCCCATTGCATAGCGACAGGAATGGAGATGAATAAGCATTGAAGTGATGTAGATTGTATATAGAAAGCGCATAGAACGTTGCTTCAATGTTTTCTCTCACGCCGACGCAGTGGGATTGTGATCATGCGGGCACCGTGACGAAGCAACGGAACGCAGAATGGAGGAACGAGTAGGTCTGCATGAATATGGAATGTACGGCATCTTGCGGGTACTGTCGAATCTGCCTCAACCACTCTTGATATAAGAAGTCGTAGAGGAAGGCGCTGTGGACAGCAACAAACAGTRTACAAAAGGTGGCTCTTACTGGACTGGCGGTCCTTTACATTACATTCACCAAACCAGAATAATCACTGCAATATTCACAACCTCTCCACACACGCCTCACTTCTCGCAGGCATAAAGTAGAGCGCTCGCCAAAATAACTCAAGACGTCTCTCATGATGATTTTGCTGCTTACTTACAGGATCTGTGTTGGTACGTCTCTCTCGTGCGAACAACCCTTTCTATCGCCGTGACCTCCACGTCTTGACATCCTTCTTCCACTTCGATAGCTAATCGCTAGTCCCTTCACTTGTTGTCATAATGGGCGTCTTTTTCGCCCTTTTCATGGAGAGAGAGCACGCAAAGACCGCTCGACACAGAGAGGAAAGGCGTAAGGAGTCTGTCCGTCTGCACGAGATTCTTGATGAAAGACTACGCCTTGGACAAAATGAGGTCGAGATGGCAGCATGACGAAGAAGACGTTTAGCACGGAGGCAGCTCCGACACGGGAAAGCGGGAGCTAGTCAGGTGAATTCAACTTCGATGATTCAACTTTCCCATGCTGTCCATCTCGTTTCCACGCCACAATGCCTCCCGATGGTGCCGATGCAGCAGAAAAATGTCCTGTAGATCACAGAACAAGACAGCAATGGCTTGAAGGAGCTGCTCAAGCCAACAAATCCGGCAATCATTCAGCAAATCAACCGCCACATCCTACAATCCATCCAGCACTTCCAACTCGATGGTCTCTCGATACCAACACCTGGCAAACGATCCCTCAACAAGCAACACTGCAAACTCCAAACCAAAGAAGCAGACTCAGCACCGACCGTGAAGTCAGCAGCATTCCCCGTGCAATCTCCGATCCCTCCACTCTCAACTCCGCCGAACGAGCTGCGTTGCCCTCGAATAGCGAACAAGATACAGGTCATGATGCAGCATCTGGCAATTGGATCTACCCATCACCATCACAATTCTTCTCTGCCATGCAGCGAAAAGGTCACGAGGCAAATCCTGCCGACATGTCTTCTGTAGTGCCGATTCACAACGCCGTCAACGAGCGAGTTTGGGCAGAGGTTAAGAAATGGGAGGAAGGATGGGGTAGTGAGCGTTGTGGTGGGCCAAAACTCGTGAGCTTTCAGGGTGATAGCAAGAAACTTACGCCGCGGGCGAGGTGGAATTCACTATTGGGATACAAGGAACCTTTCGATCGGCATGATTGGGTTGTGGATCGATGTGGGAAGAAGGTGGATTATGTGATTGATTTTTACAAGGGAAGGGACGCTTTGACGCCTTTGAGCTTCTATCTGGATGTGAGGCCAAAGCTCAATTCCTTTGAAGGTTGGAAGATGAGGGCTTTCAAGGCGGTAGGGTTGGCATGAGCTTGAGGATGAGTGCAGGCCATGCATTGTATGAAGAATGATACCCGAGATAGAGGCGTTCTGGACTGGATTGAACATACGCGGCTCTCTACTCTTTGCTTGGTGTGCCATATTTCATGTAACATCTTTGGATTTCTCGCTGGTCTGGTAGTGCATACAACAACGACCGCCCGCTTCGTTACCCTGGTCGGGGAAGAAGTACATCAGAGGCACGTGCATTGTTTGTCAGACTGCTTGAAAGCCGAGCGAATGTATCTGGAAGGGTTGGAGAAACTTGGAGAGGGCAGCACTTGTTCAATCACGGCAATACGACCGGTAATGCTGTGAACGTCTTGCTTCGCAGGCGCACGTCAATGGAGCGAGGGACGATGTCATGGAAGGCTGTACCTTGAACAGGATTGTCAAGATTGAAATCATCCGTCCTAACGAGAATCTTGATTTTTCCCGGAGATCACTTCGGAGGCTGTCGGTCTGCAGCATAGCCCTCCCTACGCCCCAATCAGCAGAGTCGCATGTCCAGCAATGGCGAGCTCTGGACGAGGTGTTGGTCATGGAATACTTCTCACACCAACAGTCTTCCACGTCATGCCCGTTCCACGGCTCAGGATATGGCAAGAATGGACTMGAAGGTGTCGAGGTTTGCAAAGTAGCGTGGCCACCGTCCCGATCCTGCGGTGATTGCGAAAGTCCCCACGAGAATAGGTATCGAATGGAAGATGGAATAGCTGCCTGGGCGAATATTGCCGCTTACATTCGCAATGATTGGAGTTGATGATTTGTTGTAGGTCGGTAAGACGCTTTGGGCCACGGTGTACATGCAATGCTGATGACTGGAATATAGAGGTTTAATGTGGCGGCCAAGGTACAACAACAACAATGAACAATATAACCTTGGAAGGTACGGCGGCGGCCCCACTTTTTCCTGCTGCCTAGCGCTCAAAATCCGACCACCATTGCCCGCCTTTCGTACAATTTCACATGCGGGATGGAATCCTTCAGCTGCCTAGATTCTGCATCGTTATCGATAAGGGAAGCTCAAAGCCTGACCAACCATATTCCTCCCACCGCATGCCGTTTATGCGCGGTGGCCCATTGAGGACGCTCTTTGGACGGTTGCTGCCACGATCAAAGTAAGATGCAGAGCAGCCTGACTCATTTTCACGAATCATATGCCGGCTGGTGCCTTGGGATGCGTCGCTCCTCCAAATGCTTCGTCCTATTTAAGTGCTGCCACTTTCCGTACGTTACTCTTTACATCACCTTCTACTTGCATCCTTTTGATCATATGCCTGTCTGAGGTTCACTCTGCTCATCACTCAACCTCACACAACTTCCACCATCACCAGATCTGCACCACACAATGGCCCACACGAAGCCGACGCCACGCAAGTCGACTGGTGGTCGAGCACCGCGCAAGACGCTCGGTAGAGTCAACGGCGACAACGTCGTGGAAGACCCCAACATCGATGATGACACCGCTCAGAAGCTCAAGGAGATTGAAGAGCTTGAGACTATGCAAGCTTCACTGAAGCACATTACCAAGAAGTGGACAGAGCAGAATCAAGCTTACTATGTGGGTTGCGGATGCTTGAACAAAGATACCTCTAAATGCTGACATTACAATCAGGCGGAGACTGTCGATGAGGAGATTCCAGATCAAGTGAATTGGTGGAGCAAGTTCGCGCTGTAAGGCAACACACTATCCCATCAAGTCTTCCCCTCCTAACATTTGTGATAGCTGTCTGGTCAAGCACATGGATAGCGGCAATACCCGAGTCCAGAAGACCTCTCTCCAAGTAAGCATCTCATCTAATTCTAAGCCCATCCATACTCATCTCCATTCCAGGTCAACTCGCAACACCTCAAGGATATCCTCAAGGACACCATCAGCCAATTCCCCGGCGTATCCTTCCAAACCAAGGACATCACCATCGATGCTCCCTATCGAGTTCTATTCCACTACAAAGACGAATTGGCGCAAGCAGGTGAAAACCTCGAGGATGAAGAAGCCATTGCTCATCTAAACTTACTTCTCGATTTCATCGACGAGCACTTCAAAGAAACGATTGAAGAGTCGGACAATTTGAAAGAGCAAGGCCTGATGTCGTATGAATATCTCTGGACAATCTTCCGCCCCGGCATGACAATCTACGCTCCCATATTCGGCCAACCCAGAGCTTTCACCCTAACCAACTACGCACACCAGTGTGATCCAGCAGGACTTCAACTGTGGATTGAATTTGTGGACTTTGATGGCGAAGATTTGGGCGACCGATCCACGAACCGTCTGGTACCCGCATTCTCGGGCGCCGTGGCCATCAACAGTCTATGTGCATATCCCATTCAATACCATGCGGATCCAGAAGCTCTTCGTCGTCAATTGATTGACCGTGGCAGACGGATGGAGTCATATGCCGGCATGCACTTTTGCCGCTACAATGGAATCGCGCTCGAGCAGACGCAATTTGGTTTCGAGAGATATAACGTTGAAGGTCGCGTGGTGGTCGATACCAAGACCTTTCACCGTTTGAATGCCAATTACGCTTTCAACCTGCGTCCATTCAAGACGGAGGGCAAGAAGCAGAAGATTCGTCGACGTAATTATGATGATTACAATGACTATGATGAAGGGAATGATGGTGATGAAGATCTCGACCTGGTCCCGGAGGAGAGGTTGGAATTGGACCCACTAACAGACGATCAATGCCTATTGGCCACCGCCACGGTTCGTGGATTCTCCTTTAGTGAGAAGCGATGGCTGGACTTCTTCGTCGACAAGCTCAACAGTCCGGATTGGAACTCTGACTGCTTCAAGCAGCTCGTCCTACCAGAAACACAGAAAGATCTCGTACAAGCTCTAGTTGCCAACCACACTCAGAAGCGTAATGGATTCGATGATATCGTCAAGGGTAAAGGCAAAGGTCTCATCCTAGTTCTACACGGTCCGCCTGGTGTTGGAAAAACTTTGACTGCTGAAACAGTGGCAGAGTACTGCAAGCGACCTCTCTACATGGTCTCGAGYGGAGACTTGGGGACTGATGCCTCGACGCTGGACAACAAACTTTCTCGCATTCTGGACATGGCTTCTACCTGGCGTGCCGTTCTGCTGATCGATGAAGCCGACATTTTCCTGGAACGTCGCTCTCTGCATGATATGCAGCGCAACAGTCTCGTGAGYATCTTCTTGCGAGTATTGGAGTACTACGAAGGAATCCTCTTCTTGACTTCCAACCGCGTCGCCACTTTCGACGACGCTTTCAAGTCGAGAATTCACGTGCCGTTAAAATATTCCTCCCTGACAATGCAGAGTCGCAAGCAAGTGTGGCAGAATTTCCTGGGGAAAATGATGGTCGATGATGAGGGTGTGGAGATTGATGATGAGGGTTATGATAGTCTTGCCCAGGCTGATATCAATGGCAGACAGATTAAAAATGTCATTCGGACGGCGAAGTCTTTGGCGCAGTTTCATGGTCAGAAGCTGGATCGGCAGAAACTTGAGCAGGTTATTCAAATTCAGATGGAATTTGAGAGGGACCTTGATCTTGAGGCTGGCGGGGAGGGTGTTGATGGTCTGGCGAATGGGCGCTAGTTGGAATTACGGATATTCAATCAGAGGGGCGATCTTTGTATGCAACCGCCTGCTTCTAGTCTGTGATGTCTATTCTGTTGAAGTCGTCTATATCTATCATCTCACAAATAAGACCTAATCGTCAGTATTACCAACCGCTGACTTTTGATCATCCATTGAAACGTCATCTCCTCCAGTTACAACCGTACTCATACCACCCTGCGATGGACTAACCTTCTTCGATCGACCCGACATGGGAGGGAACCAGAACCCCGGATGGAAAAGCGTAAAAGTGATGACGCCCAAAGCCACCATAGCTCCATCAAGGATAAGGAATTCCGTCTCCTCACGCATCAGCGGGTTCCCCCAGCCTCCAGCGAACTCTGGAAGTCTGTTTGTATGAGTTAGTGGAATTCAACATGCTGCTATTTTATCGTCGACATACCGATAGATGCATCTGGTCAAGATGGCAGCAAATGCGAAAATCTCCGCGGCGACGAATATTTGAAATCGCCTGTGACTAGACGTGGGAAGGTTTTGCAAGTCCGTCTGCCGGGAGAGGTTCTGTCTCTTCTTCATACGACCATGTCTTGTGAAGAAATCCAGGGCAAATATACCGCAGATGGACATGGTACCCACTTGAATCCCAATTCCGGCAAGAATGAGGGAGTTTCCAGTTTCCAACTCTTCTGAACCATCTTCTGCTGATGCTGCCATTGCTCCGCCAGCGGCTTGTATGACGAGAGATAAGATATCGAAGCATATGAAGATCCAAGTGTATAGCTTTGGAGGTATCCTGCTCGCTTCGGGTCCCATGTAACCCACAATATGCTTGAATGAGAGATAGATTCCAGCTGCGATGAGAGATGGTCCTATGATGAGGCACACAAGCTGGATCTTGAAAGCGACGTCGTTCCAGAYATTGTCGTGTAGGAAGATTCTGCTGGCATATCCTAAGCATTCAATCGCACATCCGCCGGTGATTGCTATGAGGAATGTATATGTTCGATAGTAGGTTCCAAGAAGGATCTGTAGAATCGCACATAGGCTATAGACAGAAAGTAGAGTGATGTTCGCGGCGAGATTTGGYACRCTGTTACAGGTCAGCCATGGAAGAGATGAGTTTGGAACACATGGGAAGCTGACGCGTGCAAGGACGTTCTGTTCTGCCTGCATATCGATACTCACTATCCGTAGATTGTTGCCTCAACTGGACAAAATGCGCTGACCTCCGTGCAGTTGTCAGTGCTCATGTTGGTATAAAGTGTCAGTCGGGTTGATGGGTTCTAGTGAGCTGATGGGGGATATGTGGTAGAGATATACTATAAAGCCATTCGGATGTGGGTATGACACCCTCCGCGTGTCGCTTGCGGAGCATACGCGGACTGAATGCCTGTTGTACGACGCCGCCATGGCGAATGGCTTGAATGCAGGCTCGAGTCCACTATTTCTACTGCTATCCGCGCAAGTAGTGGAAATTCGGGTTCCGCGGATTCCGCAGCACTGCGGCGCTCGCCTTTTGGATGAGCACGTCGAACAAGGTGCGTGATTGCTTCAAAGTCTTGCGCACAGTCTTGCTGATCTTATCGCGCAGACGTCGTCTCTGTCGCGGGGCGAGATCTTCTCATATGGTCACCTTATCTCTCCACATAACCTGACGCATTCGTTCTCGAATGAGAGATTTCGTTGAAACTTCAAAGACTTCGTCAAGTTCCTGGAGAGTCCTCCTCTTCGTCTCTGGTACGAATAGGAACACGAGTCCAAAGGCAAGCACGTTCAGCACAGCATACAACAGAAAGCTGCCAGTATTGCCGAGTGAGGTGAGTAGCCAGGGAAACGTCAAGGAGAGTAGGGAGGCGAATAGGTTCGTAACGGCAACGGCGGATGACGTTCCCAGCTCGCGATGAGAGAGCGGAAACACTTCTGCAGAGTACACTGTCGGTACAGGTCCCATTCCTGGAGAGTAAAGCAGGCAAAAGAGATAGATCATGGAGGTCGTCATGCCGAATCTCAATTTTGAATGCTCGTCCGAGATTGAGAAACTTGCGMCTGCGACTCTCATGGTGATTGCCATGAAAGGCAAAGTCAACAACAGCAGTGAGCGGCGCCCCAAACTATCCATGGTCCATATTGCCGGTAAAGCTCCAACGCAATTGACGAGTCCGAAGATTGTAGATGCCAACTCGGCTGCATAGGTGTTGAAGCCTCCTTCCACGAATATGGTGCTCGAATAGAACGCTATGATGTTGATGCCACATGCTTGCTGTGCCAGCATCGTGGWGTACGCTGCCAGAGTCGCCCGTCTGACTCTAGGGATGGTGAAAAGCTCCCGTAGTGACTGTATGTAGCCATTGTTGACTTTCATGCTACGCTTGCGCTGATGATGGAACATTAGCATCTCGTGGGCGGCCTGCAGCTCTGTGTTCCGTAGCCGGCATAGAGCATCAAAAGCTCGGTCATACCGTTCACCGTGTTTTATAAACCACTCTGGTGATTCTGGGAGCACAAAGATGAGCAATAGCAGGAGTGGTACTGTCGATACTGCTGGCGCAAGTAACATGAGTCTCCATCTGAGCGGCCCACCATATACCTCTGGATTATTATCCACAATCATGTTGGTGAGGAAGCCAATGAATATTCCAAAGGCGCAAAACGCTTGCCAGGCAACCGCGAGGCCGCCCCTTATGTTGGATGGTGAGCATTCCGCCGCAAAGATGTTGAGCGTTCCGGAGATGACGCCGAGACCCACTCCAAGTGCCAAACGACAGGCCAGCAGCTGTTGCCAGCTGGCCGCAGAGGATCCGATGATGTTGAACAGCAAGGCAACGATCGCTCCTGCGGAAACTGCTCCCCTTCGCCCAAAGCGATTGTTCAGCGGGAGCACGAGCCACGAGCCAAGGAGGCCGTTTGCGAGGTAGATGCCCGAGTTGATCAGGCCCACGACCAGCGTGTCGTGTAGAGAATCCGATCCGATCTTAAAGAGCTTGGGWTAATATAGGTTCGCGCCGTTCATGGACGACTGCGCCCAGCCCTGACCAATGGCTCCGAATGCTGTGGCAGCGATGCAGAGGTACATGAGAGGCGGTTGGGTCCATTTCCGCTTCTCTGCATTATGCAGCATAAGCGCCTCATGGTCAGTGATGGCAGGTATTCTGTCTGTGTCTCCATCGGTTTGTATCAATCGTGCAGCTCTCCGGAGCACGCCGAGTTTGTGCTCAAGGCCATGTTGCTCGGCGAACGCGGTAATGTCCTCGACCAATGTATCTGACGTATCGAGCAGTCGAATCTGGTCCGCCATTGGAGACAATGTATTTGTTCATTGTCAAATTTCAATGCGTTGAGTATTCGTAGACGCGTTGTCATTGCGGGAGGAATGGGTGTCCAAACCTCGCGTTGGACAAAATGACCACCCTAACCCTAACCCTGTACTTTCATGCCTCGCAGCGATGATGTTCTAATGTGGACAATGTTAGGTCATCTCCATTAACCACAAATCGACGAATGGCCTGGCACTTCATTTGAGCGATTCGCGGTTTGAGACTTTCGATACAGTCTCGGCAATAGCTAACGTAAGGTAGTTACTGGATGTGCCCTGTCGCTAGGCAGCCTCCTCATCATGCAGGTGGCATCGTGCGTGGCCTCGCCCCTTCCCTTCTAGCTGCTCGAAAGCAGAAGACATTATCGGGATTCTTGCCCGTTCGCCAACAGGACGACTGCAAATCAAGAGTGATGACTTTCTCATTCCATCAGTCGTCTATGGACCACAGGCGAGGACCGCCTGGGGAGGCCTAGAGATGTCCAGTTCACAAACTGCCAGTGTGCACCAGATCGTGCGCTCATTCGGTCGCATTGGCGAGAGGACGGGAGCACTTGATGGTATCCGTGGACATGACAATCGACGGGGACTGGCCGAGGATCTTGGGAAGGCTCGTGTCAAATCGCAAGGTGCTGCTTCGAAATCAACGGCTACTGCACTGGGTCACAGCGATAGTTAGCGTACGGCAGGTGTCACCGACGTGTATGTCCAATCCATAGTTGACTTCACTGGAGTGAGTCGGCTCTCGACGATCGACGAATCCGCTTCCGCCGACAAAGTCACCACCTCACCGGAGCTGCACGACCTACACGACCTACTCACTGCCCCACTGGGACTTCGAGCTCGCAACCCAATCACATCCCGCCCCCTCGACCCCTTCTACCTCACTGACACCTACAATGTGAGTGTTGGCGCCGGCCGCCGGCCGCAAAGTGAAAACCGACAACCCCTCTGTCTCCAAYAAGACAAAGCGGACTCTTGCGAAGAAGGCTGTCGCCAGTGGGATCAGCACCAAGCATATCGGTCTACCGGGGTCCACCGACTTCGTCCGTGCGTGCTTCGATGGTGAGCTTGCAGCTCAGGAAGGTCGTGGTCCGAATAGCCGGGTGATGTCCGTTGCACCCTCTGCTGAGCTTGACCCTACCGCTGCAACACTTCTAGCCGAGCGTCATCTACCAGCAGCAAAGGGCGACGACGACGACAACGAGTTCGGAGACGTGGACGAAGCTGCAATGCTGTTTCTCGACGGCGGGGACACCCAGGCTTTTGAAGACGACGATGACTTTTCCGCGCCCGCCGTCGGTGAGGTAGGTTTCGTCTCCAGCTACCAATATCCTAGCCAGCCTTGGTACTACGACTACAACGTTGGCTCTTCGATGCTGCTTGGCCCAGAGCACATCGAAGTCTCGCAGTCCCTCGACGAAGATCTTTCACACCAGATCTGATTAATGCAGGGTCGTCCACCACCACGCTCGATGCAGTGATGTTGCAGGAGGCGTGTGATGCCGAACAAGCCATGTTTGCCGAGATTGCTTCTACGGAGCCACCTGGCGATGCTCCGCTTAACAATCTCATCGGAAGCAGCGGCCCTGGACACTTCCTCCTGCTCGATGGGCCTGGTGTGGCCAACTTCCTTGCGACCTACAACGTCGTTTTGAAGCCGACTGGCCTCACCGATGACGTGACACCTCAGGGTCGAGGCGTCGCGGACGGAKCTTCTCGGGACCTGGCAACTTGGAAGATGTTCGACTGTCCATGGTCCGAGAATTGCCCAATAAAGTTCACCAATCTGTCAAAGTTCCGCGCCGGTCATGTCCATACTACTGCCGAGTATTCGGTTCAAGCAAGACCCCATACTCGGCCGTCGACCGAGATCTTCAAAGACTTCGCCTCGCTGTCCGACGACATCCCTCGATATGCTGCAATCCCCGACGACAGAGACTGGGCGGATATTGGTAACCTTGGCCGGGTTCCTCCTTTGATCGACATCGATGTTTCTGGACTCGCACCTGGTCCTGGAATCCGTGTCGTTGATCTTTCGGAGCCAGCGTGGCAGAGCATCTTTGGGTATGCCGCTCTCAGAACGATTCCCACAGCAGTATTGCAACGAAATGCCGCGAGAGATGTACCCTTAGCATATTTATGGCCAGAGCTGTCGACATGAGGAAATTATCAACAAAACAGCGCCCTCAACTGCCCTCTCTATTGTACAACGGACTACTCTGCTAGTAGTAAAGGTTCTAGCAGCTCTAGAGTTGTCTACTCTGCAGAGAACAACGCCTTAAGACATCATAAAGACGACTAAGGGCGTTTTGCCTCGATGAAGAATCCTCATATCGACAGCTCTGATTACAGCCAAGTACCTCGAGAGTATGTGCCAACAGCGAACCAAGCTATGCCACAGGCATCACAAGTCACACCAGGTCAGTTCGACGTTTCACGTCAAGATCTCCAAATGGCGTAAGGTCTCGACGTGCACGTAGCACCTCCAGGACACGCACCGCAAGACCAGTATGGCTATCGATCGCAAGTGGCTCATCCCCACAACCCGCCGAAAGCACCAGATTCCGCGACGACTTTACAGCAGTATAACAACTCTGCGGACGACGGAGGAGACGTAACGCGCCACGTGCAAGCTGTCGTGCCGCCAGCAGCGTGCGACGCCTCCAGATCTACACATTTACTGCAACCGGAGAGCAGTCAGGCAAGGCGCAGGACGCCGCACTTGTCATCCACTCCTATAATTGAAGTAGATCACTTCGTGTCTGATCGGCGATCAATCGTGCAGCCTCCACACGTCGATAGAAAGAGGCCAGCGGTTGATGATCTTCCGGAAGTGTCGTCCACTAAGCGCACAGACAGTCGTCCAAGCCTTTCAGACACATGGGCCCACCAAAAGCAAGACCTTGTCCGTCGCAATTACGGTGTCGGTTCCACTCAGATGGATGACCATGACTACGAAGCAATGTACAAAAGACTCGCAGTCGGTGTAGAGATCCCGCCTACAAATCCAGGTCCCGCCCTGCGAAAAGCAATCGATGTCTTTCGAAAACAGAACCATGCACTCGCCAAGGCAGTCGGACTTGCGAGCGCCGTGCAGTTCAGAGCTGTCGATATGAGAAATCATCAACAAGAGCAGCGCCCCGAGCTGCTCTCTCGATGGATCAACGGCCACTCTGCCAGTAGCAGGGATATCAACAGGCTTTAAATCATCGAACCTGTAGAGAACGAGGCCTCAGGATATTATGGACATAACTGAGGATGCCTTATCCTAGTGAATAATCCTCATATCGAGAGCTTTGGTGCAGTTGACCTTTTTGGAAATGGACCTCATTCAGAGAGTGCTGAATAATGTATGGAGGACGGACAAAGAGCGGTGCATTCAGTATCTGAAGCGGCGAGGATTGACAATGGCACATCTAGCTATCGTTGCACCTCGACCAGGCCAAACGGCAGCAACGGTTGCACATGACAACAYCAAGATTGAAGACGGACTTCGGAAAGCCCACGCTAGAGCAACGAACAGAGTTGATAAGGCATACGAACAGCTCTAGTATGTGTTCGACGAGAGGAACTAGCTGCGACGGTATACATTGTACCAGGTATGCGTTCATAGCTTGAGTTAGAGGCATATGAATATAATCGCAAGTCTGTCTTCTGGTTCGTACACTCGACGCCCCAACTCGCTAATACTAAAACGATGTCCAAGACTTTAAGCCGCGAGTCATTCGAGCGAAGTGCCGAGTATCCTACCGGTATTTGGTCTGTAGTCGATCTCGTATTTTCGAAACTGGTTAGGCGCGAACTGGCTAACTCGAGACTTAGTAGGGGAAATGCCTCGTTTATAAGGACAATTAAAAACTTAAAGATCCTAGAGTCGCTTATTATAACTTGAGACTATAAGTCGATAGTTCGAAGCCTTAATAAGCGCCTAATAAACTCCGTCGAAACCTTTCGTGCTCTATAATACGCCTAGAGTATAGAGACCAAATTGTAAACGACACGGGTAAGACCTATGCTATACATTACTAGCGTAGTAGAGCTAAGCTCGGAATAGTAGGATACTCTAGCATCGACAGGTAATAGGACTACTATTAGAACATATCTAATGCTACGGACCGGATATATAGTAACTAGAGATTCGGCATACTTCTATACTATAGTAGATTTATTTTACTATCGGCGCGCCCGCCTAATTATAAGCGATATAGTGTAGATACGTCTCCGCTATATCTAGCCAAGTATATATCGATAGAATATTACAGCTACCGTAGACGACACTAATCCCACATTGCCGAAACTGTCGGATAAATGTTATACACTCGTATAAGAGCCGGCTCTCGTCTCGAAGGCCGATAGGAGATACGATTTTAAAAGTCACGAGCAATCGATAAGGATTCATTATCCCATCTTTTGTCTTGCTTATTAGGAGTAGCAGTCCATGCAGATTATATATGCGGGGCTGTTTGCGATTACATGTGATCCATATTCATCACTTCGGCGAGCAGGTAGGAAGCTGCCTGTCGCAACATGTCCAACATCACCCAGAATTCTCCGACGCTTCCAGGTGACACCGACTGGACGGCCAAATTTGTGTCGTGAGAAGAGGTGACCTCACCGGATTATGGCCACTCGATGACATCGCTCCTGTTATAGTCATTAGAAAAGAGGGAAGGTGAAGTCAAGCAGCTGAAGTCAAAGTTGAAGAGCCGACATCGCCGCCAAGACCAGAACATCTCCAGATCCATCCCAGGTATGATCGCTCTGCTTCACTAAGGTACACCACATCACAATCCCACTCTCTCGGCGAAAACGACCTCTGTAATCGACCAAACAAACATGACACAATCACAACTCACAGCAACCTACACCTCCCCATCAACCACCAAATCCTTCACTTCCTCATCACTACTCCCTCCAAGCTCCGAGACAGTGGAGGAAAAGACAACCTATCTAGGAGCTCTGCGAGCCAATATTTCAACTCTACAGGGCGAAATCAATGCTTTTTTGACGCAGAAGATGGAAGAGGATAAAGTTGCAGAGGGCAGCGGCGACTACTCGAAGGTTTCTTCTGCTGCTGCTGCTGCTGCGGATGAACGAGAAGAGGACTTTTATGGCGAGGAGGATTTTGAGAAGGATGGGTGAAAGGAAGATGGAGGGGACTGGGATTTCGACTACCTACGATCTGGGTGTTGGAATGTACACTCACCAAAGTATTTGTACGACGGCTGAGAAGATCTCTTCATCTGGTAGGAGATTGAGCAAGTATAGCTCTGAGCGGACGCTGGGATTACAGCCTTTGAATGCCAAAGCAACCACTCTTCGGATATGAGATTGGGAATTTGGGCGGGGACAATGCGAATGCGTGGTTGAGATATGGCTGTACATCCAACGAGATACGTCAGCGGACATTTTGTTCAACCGACACTTGGGCAGACTGGCGGCTGTCAGTCTGGCATTTGATATCTTTGAAGATGGGATGAGCGAAGAAGACATTTCTTGTTGAATGATAGATATCCCGAGAGCACCGGCGACGATTGGCAATGCAGCAATTGCTTGCCAAGGAGAGTACGGAATGACAAATTTGGACACGGAGGTTTGGCCTACAGATTCAGAGCACGAGAGATGGCATAAGAAGATGTGTAATAGATCAAGCGATGAAATTACTCCCCGCGTTGCTATATCCACGCAACGACACGCTGTACAGTTAAATCCCAGGTCTATACAACAGACATCGCTCAGCACCTCAACATCCTTATACATCGTTCCTATAATTCTGTTCTCAAAATCCAACAACCAACATTAGTCCATATCCAACCGTGATGATGACCACATAAGCCATGATACTAGCGGGAATACCTCTCGTCAAGAAATGTCTGACCTGCAAATATCGTTGTCCTGTTTGGGAATCTTCCATCATAATGGCAGCTAGCGCAATGTCAGTTAAAGTCTCACAAAGATAGTATGGGGAGGATGCATACTCATATTTGGGAATCCACTCGTCGGTAGACCCATAGCAGCACTCGCCATAAGGACACTAGCCATGACGAGGAGATTTGGATGCGGCTCAGCCATTCCTACTCCAACCTCACGTACTAGCGGCAGAACGATCAAAGCTGCAACTGTATGGCTGATGAAAGTAGCCACGACAGCGATCAAAGCTGCGAAGACGCAAGTCACGCCGTAGAGTGACAAGTGGGCCACACTTTTAGTGATACTAACAGCAATAGTCGTGAGTAGGCCGGAACTGTTGACGGCTTTGCCAAGGGCAAGACCACCAGCGGCGAGGATGATGATCGTCCATAGGAAGTTATTGAAGTCCTCTTTGGTCAAGATTCCAGTTCCGAAGAAAAGAGCGATGGGAATGATGGCCACCACGCCCATGTCACCGAAAATGTGCTCGAGTTGATGGCTGACACACCAAAGTCCGATGGTGACTAGAGTGACCACGGAGATGAAGTATTGAACCCCAGTGAACTTGTCCTTCATAGGACGAATTGGTACGATAGTCGTGTTGCGGCCCGGTCGGAAAGTCACGAGAAGAAGAACCCAAATCAGGAGAATGCTGATGATACAGACTGGCAGAGCGACGAAGAACCAGGTTCCCCATCCTGGCTGTGGCTCCATATTTTCCAGCGCGATGAGGTTCTGCGGCGAGGCGATGGGAGAAGCGGCTCCGCCTATGTTTGACGCGAGGGCAATGCCGAGGAGTAACGCCTTGGTCATGTCACTGCCCGCAGGCAGGTTGCGAAGAATAGGCTTGAAAGTCACGTCAGCATAATCAACAGAAGAACATAATCTCAATCGACTGACCTGGATGATACTGAAACATAGCACTGGTGCGGCAACATTACTGATCCACATACTGGCGAACATTGCCACACCCATGCTTGTAAGGAGGACTGTCCTCGGCTTCGTGCCAGCCTTGGACAAGACAAAGGTAGCCATCATCTTGGCAATGTTGTACTTACTCAACGCTGCAGCGATTGTGAAGCCACCAAGCAACAGCATGATGACAGGCGTCCACATCGAAGCGAAGACATAGCCTGCAGCTTCTTTGCTGGACAGTCGGCGGTTGGGCTTTACGTCCTCTCGAACGACTTGTAGAATTACGCAGAGGAACGGTACCAGTAGGGAGGTCACGAAGAGAGGGATCGCCTATGCGGTGTTAGCGTCGCAATCCATCCATGTCGATGATCAAACATACCTCCGTCGCCCACAGTAAGCTGACGAACACTACCAACGCAAGGCAATTCTGTTGCTCGGGTTTCTCCATTATAGGCACAGCCAAAAGTACTGCGAATACAGCAATGACAAGACACAGCACCCAGAAAGTGCTCGTCACCAAGAACTTTGGACACCTATATTTGCCGATGGGGAGATTCACCTCTTTCAAAGCACCTTCCGCTCCATCACCCTGCAGTCGGTTTTTTCTGGGATCATCTGCTCCAAGCATGGTATTCCTGATCCCTAGGTTGGCTGCTTGAGCCTTGCGCTCAATACCAATCATTTCCCGCCWGACAGTGTTCCGCTCCCAAACGACATGCTCTCGCAAGTGCAGCCGCAGCTCCCGTCTCGCGGCTTCAACATCACCTTTGGTGACGATATTGGCATACGCCTCCTCGACCTTTTGAAGATTATCGCCTAGCGTATCCAGCGTGGTGGACTGGAATGGATATGCAGACTTCACATTCGCACTGATCCACTTGCTCTTCAAATTGCGGTCCATGATCTTGTCGTACTTTTTCAGCACCTTGGTGAATCCCGTCTCGTTCAACTGAATGAAGGAGCGCAGCTCGCAGATGCTAGTATAGAGGTTCACGATACGCTTCTTTAACGTGATACCCTCGTCGTACAGAGCCTGGAGAGCATCATCGCCAAAATCCGCAAAGGCAGCACTGGGTCTGCGGCGGAGGTCGGCAGTACTCCAGTCTGCTGGCTGCTCATCAGAGCCCAGGGCCTTGCCCCGCGAAGCCCGCCTGCTCAAGGTGGACTGGCTTTTGGTCAGGCCGGTACGCTCGTTATCGTCATCCTCGCTCTCGTCTTCTTCTTCGGGAATTGGGCCTCCACGGTTGCTTCCATTGGAAGAGCTTTTCCGCCGCCTGCTGGGATGAGGTGCAGAGCGGAAAATGCTCTGCTGCCTGGCGCGTTGCCACAGACTGTTCCTCCGCTGACCGTCCCCAGCTGCATCCTCTGCGGCATGCTCAGCCTCAAACTCCTCTACATCCCGCAGCAGTGCCTCTACTTCGCCGTAGATTTCGAGCTCTTTCAGCTTGTAGAAGCTGCAGATTTTCTCCAGCTCATCGTCGAGCTTGCGGGAGAAGACCTTGTCCGGGTCGTCGATGGGAGTGCCGTTCGTGAGCAGCGGAGACGACTCGGGATCAAGGGCGGTGGATGCAGGCTGGCCTAGCTGATTGACCTGCTTCTCGAGCTGGAAGATGAGCTTCTTGAGGTTGGAGTAGGAGATGTAGTTGGACGACCAATCCGGCACCGCATTGAACTGCAGCGAGTGCGAGAACTTCATGTCGCGCTCGAGTAGCTGGCAGAGTTTCTGCCGGCGACCAAGGACACGAGACGGTGTAGGCTGGAGAGGTGAAGGGCGACGGACTGGGTGGGCAGACGGCGGGAGGAGCTCGGCGAGCTCAATGTCAATGTTGTCGGAGTCGAAGTCGATGTTCGGGGAGTTGATCGCGGCCGTTCTACGACGCCATCCTCCTTCGTCCAGCGTGGCCGGTGGATCCGTGGCTCAAGCCACGGGCAAGTCAAACTCAAGGTCTTCACAAGAGGAGTATGCGAGCATCCCACCACCTGATCTGGCCTCGGATCTGCAATCGATCGTGGGAGAGCCGAGCCGGAATGTTGTTTGTGACCTGGGTATGCTGCTATTGGTCGCTTGTGGGTGGGAGGAACAGTAGCAGCGAGGCCATCAAACACAAAATCCAGGCATCTGTGAGAACGGGCTCCCTTCCCCGGAGTCCGAACATGCACATGCATCATCAATAACCCACTCAGCCCACTCGCACATGTCAAGAAACTCGTTCACGCAGTCATCCTCCTAATTCGGCACACCACGAAGGCGTGGGAGAATTGATTGGAGGTCATCACGCGGTCCACAGCACAAATCCGCATGATCTGTACGCCGTCGCCTTGGTACAGGAGAACTTTCCAACATGGCGCGTTATCGATAGCGGTAGACGACACTGCAGTCTGCAGGCGTTGCAGGGAAGCGCTGTGCACTGCACTGTGCTTCTGTAATAAAGGCCGTCGACCGGGTCCACATCGTGGGAGAGTGGAGGTAAGCGAAAACGAGATGTGACAGCGAAAACGAGATGTGACATGGAAAGCGCCGCCGACTTCGCTGTGACTCGACAACGAATGTCCACATATAATAGATCATAAAGGACGATCGCCTGTCGGAGATTGGAAGAACATACACATCGTCGGAGATCTACTGACTCACAGCGAGCGAGACTCAGGTTACAAACTCGTCTTCCAACTTGGCCAGGAGTCCTCTATCTAGACGACAACATCTCGCATCTCACAAAAGATGTCGGAAGAAACAGCGTCCAAGGTTCACGTTACGGCTGAAGATGCACAAGCATTCGTAGAAGGTGTGCTCAAGGGCAATGGTGTCCCCCCCGAGAACGCATCTACAATCGCCAAATGCCTTGTAGCGGCCGATCTACGAGGTGTAGACACACATGGAGTCAACAGGATACCCTCCTACATGGCTCGCATCCGACAAGGCGTTCTTGACCCCAAAGCTCAGCCAACATTGCAAACAACCACGCCAGTTGTAGCCCAGGTCGATGCCCACAATGCCTTTGGATTCGTAGCCGCTCATATGGGAATGAAAGCAGCGATCGACATGGCGAAGATCTATGGCATTGGAATGGTCTCCGTCAAACATTCTAACCATTTCGGTATGAGTGCTTGGCTTGTGCAACAAGCCATTGATGCAAACATGATGAGTCTAGTCTTCACCAACAGCTCTCCTGCTTTGCCGGTATGGGGAGGCAAGAGCAAGCTTATGGGCGTGAGCCCGATTGCTTGTGGCGCTCCTGGCGGTGATGAGAAGCCCTTCATTCTTGACATGGCACCTTCTGTCGCTGCACGAGGGAAGATCTACAAGGCGAAGCGTCGTGGCGAGAAGATTCCCACCGATTGGGCGTTGGATGCTGAAGGAAGGATGACTGATGATCCTGCTGCTGCATTGGAAGGTGTCATGCTACCAGTGGGAGGACCAAAAGGCTCTGGACTCTCCATCAGTAAGTCTGACACCAATAGAGCAGATGCATTCCGCTGAATTCACGTCACAGTGATGGATGTCTTTTCCGGCGTTCTGTCCGGCAGCGCTTTTGCAGGCAATGTGACAAACCCATACGATCCGAGCAAACCCGCAGATGTGGGCCATTTCCTTATCGCCATCAAACCGGATCTGTTCATGTCTTTGGAGGACTTCCGCTCCAGGATGGACTATCTCTACWAACGGGTTGTGGATAGCGACAAGATGGCAGGCGTCGATCGCATCTACTTCCCCGGAGAGCTAGAACAACTTTCTGAGGAGACGAGAAAGCGTCATGGCATACCCTATGTTCAGGCTGAAATCGATGCGCTCAACGAAGAGGCGGAGAGAGTCGGAGCGGAACGCATCAGAATCATGCGATAGGCCAGGATGACAGGACGTTCATTCGGGAAAGTGGTATTGTACAAAGCCCTCTCGTGACGTTTAGCTCCTTTGTTGAGCAGGTCCCACTTCGGTTTTCGACGGCGTCTCCGAGACGGCGGTGGGCCTGGAGCAAATGCTGGGGTTGCGGAGGTCGCTAAACAACCTTCCATTTCTGCTTACCTTGCAAGTCTGCGACATTCGCAATGCGTTTCAGACGCGAAAAGTTGGAATCGAGCAGACTGTGTTGATCCATCACTCGTTGGATGTCGAAAGTACGGATTGGGAAGAATTGAATGTCTCGCGGATCCGTCAGGAATCCGCCTCGACACAAGCGTGCACCCAAGCTTCCGAGTTTTGAGCTTCCCTGCTCCACGTTTTTTCTGCAGCAAGGGTTATCTGAGCACGTGGGAAGCGGAGAACGAGCATAGTCTCATGCATTCAACGAAATTGTTTATTATTACTCCATGGGCACCCCACAACGAGCACGAGATGTCTCTGTTTGCCGACGCGCCGGGTCTTGGCAGTACACCAAAATGTCGCTTCGGCATGCTGAAAGGGAACATACCGCCTGGTGGCGGTCCTCTTCATTCGCCGGGCTTATGGTCACAGCGCTGTGCGAACCTTGCGGCAACCGACGGCGATACTCTGGTCCTCGTGACGGGAAATCATCTGCCAAACGATTGGCTTGTGGACTTGAGATACCACCTTGCTCCCCGATCTCCACAACGATACCACGCTGTTGAACGCTTTTCCGCCGCTTGATGCACCTTGCTGCTTGGCACGGGTCCTGGACTCCGTATTGACCCTCATTTTCACGCCGCCTCCCATGTTATTTCGCAGCAGCAGGAGCTTCTAGTGGCTTGAAGGAAGGTGCTACCCCAACCTGTGGTGGCCAGCGGCATTTCCCCGAGATGCCATGTTGTGCCCCGCAGTCGATGAGCCAGGCATAGATAAGTTGCTGGTCTGCCCAGGCGATTTCCAAGAGACGCTTGACACTTTTGCCTCTTCCTTGTCTTTTTCTTGGACTTCTTGGTTGAATCTCCAAGCTTTGAGAAAGCACTGCCAAGCTCTTTGAGCCAAGAGACCGACCAGCGACCGTCACGATGTTGTTTGGCAAACGAGACCCCGATGCTCCAAAGGAGATTATGAACTGGAATCTATATTTTGGTATCTTCGTGTTCGGGTTGATGGGAGGTGAGTTCGAGAAACAGCGAGGACATTGAAACAAGAGTAGTCACTGATTTAAGCTTACAGCCGCCCGTGGTTTGGACGAAGGTCTCATCGGCACGACTGCAGAACAGAACTCATTCATAGACCTGTTCGGCTTGGAAGATGAGAGTCTCAGCAAAGAGCAGCAGGCAAACTTGCTCTCGAACATCACATCCATGGTACAGTTGGGGTCGATCGGTGGAGCTCTGATTGCTTTCTACATCACCGACAAGATCGGGAGGCTGTGGGCTACTCGTCAACTTTGTGCTATTTGGATCGCCGGAGTCGCCATCTTCCTTGCCTCTGCATCAAATGGTTCCATTGGAATGGTCTACGCCGGACGCTTCATCATGGGATTGGGAATCGGACAGACAACCGTCGTAGCACCTTCCTACCTTGCCGAAATCTCGCCCAAGTTCACTCGTGGATTCGCCGTATGCATGTTCTCGGGATCTGTCTATCTTGGAATCATGCTCGGCTACTTTGCATCATGGGGTTCTTCCATCCACATCAGTAGCGGAAGTGAACTCCAATGGGTTGTGCCCAACCTTCTGCACATCTACTTCGCCTTCATCATCCTCACCCTCTCCTTTTTCGCTGCTGAGTCGCCTCGATGGCTCATCAAGGTTGGCCAGCAGGAGAAGGCGCTTACAAACCTGTCCAAGTTGAGGAAGCTCCCCACCGAGCACTGGTACGTGCAGAGCGAGATCCTCGACATCAACGATCAGCTTGCAAGAGAAAGAGAGGCTACTATGGGAACCAAATGGTATGGCGTGATTCGAGAACTGGTCACATCGCCAGCAAACCGCTACCGGCTCATGTTGAGTGTCTTCTCACAGCTGCTTGGGCAATGGAGTGGAGCGAATTCGATTACCATCTACGCCGCGAAGTACTTTGAGATGGTTGGACAGACCGGACAGAACRAGAAGCTCTTCGCGACGGCCATTTTTGGCGTAGTGAAATTTGTTTCTGCCCTCATTTGCGCCATCTTCCTGATCGATGCCGTCGGCAGGAAGCGGTCATTGATGACTGGTATCACGCTTCAGTTCCTGGCAATGCTCTACATGGCCATCTTCTTGGTCATTGATACTGGCGTGGACAACCCTGAGACGCAKACTGCTTCGCAAAAGAGTGCTGCGACTGGCGCTATTGTTATGGTGAGTGGACTCGAATTCGAAGCGATGAAGTTGTACTGACCATTGCTTCTAGATTTACCTCAGCGGCTTTGGATGGGCAATGGGCTGGAACTCGGTACAATACCTGCTCAACTCGGAGATTTATCCTCTTCGTCTTCGTGCCATAGGTGGATCATTCGCCATGACCTTCCATTTCGTCAACCAGTACGGCAACAGCAAGGCCGTACCGAGCATGTTCATCGGCCTCACCAATGGCGGCACCATGTTCTTCTTCTCGTGCATTACGCTCATCGGGCTGGCTTGGGTCTGGTTCTTCCTCCCAGAACTCTCGGGAAAGTCTCTCGAAAGTATCGATGCGGTGTTCGAGCTGCCTTGGCATGTTATCGGTCGCAAAGGAAAGGAGCTCACAATGGATATGGGTGGAGCTGTTGAGAATTTTGGAGTCGCAAAGGGAGGCGATGCGGATAGGGTGGAATATGTGGTGGATGCGGATAGAAAAGCATAAAATGGTGCTTGCCAGTATATCATGGAATGTACAAGCGGGTTGATGAGTGAATTCACAATTGTCGCATGTCTTCAGACTCGAAGTGAATCTATCTATCTATCGTCTGTCACATGTCAAAGTGGAAAAACATGGTTCTCGCCACCAATAAACTTTGGCGCGATTCAGAAAGTCACATTTCACTTCCCATCTTGCCCCTCCATCTACATACCGTAATTCTTCATAACAAGCCTCCTCCAATTCAACCACAACAACCCACCATGTCCGACGAAAACATCTACGACGAGATAGAAATCGAGGTAAGTAAACACCCAGCCCGCAGCCCTCCCTCCCATCTCTCCCCTTCCATCCCACCAACCAACCAACCAACTAACAGCGCCTGAAAACCCCCCATAGGACATGACCTACGACGAAACCCTCCAAACCTACCACTACCCCTGCCCCTGCGGCGATCGCTTCGAAATCAACATTGAAGATCTCCGAGACGGGGAGGAAATCGCTATATGTCCGAGTTGTAGTTTACAGATTCGAGTGATTTTTGACGTGGAGGATTTGCCGAAACCAGAGGAGGGGAAAGGTCAGGAGGAAAGGAAAGATCAGATGGGTGTGGATACTGCGCAGGCTGTTGTTGCGGGTTGAAAGAAGGAGGGAATGAATGGTGGGGACTTTTTGGATGAGATATGGTGCTCGGGATGAAGATTTTGGAGGAGGAGGTGCTTTCGCGGGGACAGTTGATGGCTGAGGCAATCGAGGGGGAAAAGTACCGCTCACTTGGATGGATGTGTGGGAGATGAGGGTCTTCGCGCGGAATATGCGGGAKATGAGAGTCTTCGCGCAACTACGAGGCGTCAACCAGCTGGTCATGCAACTCCGAGGGCTCTGTTGGCCATACATCTGGCCATATATCTATCTGGCCACACTTGTAGGAGGATCATGTCGCCGAAAGGACGATTGGAGGTGGAGCATGGAGGTGAAGGCACTGGGCTTCAGCAAGCGCAGTCTGGGGTTGGACAGATGCACAAACAATGCAGCACGTGTGATGGACGAGTCACGACCTTCCCTCCCAAGTTGGCTTCATACAGTATGTAGGGGCACAGGCTCTTCATATCTGCATAGCGTAGACATGTCATGCATAGAGCCGTCGATCGATTGATCGTGCCAATCCTTCCATCCCTCCATCTCTCCTCCTCTCTACTCCATCAGGTCTACTCCTTTGGATCCAATGTCGGCTTCGCAGCCTCACCCTCCTGCGCATACACATGAATACCCAACTCCTTGCCCAGCAATTCCGTAAGATTGGTACCGTCACGCAGATAGACCCACTCGCCAGTGCCACCGCCTTCTTTCTCATGCATACTCTCGCCTTCAACCACCCAATCATATCGTTTCGGACCCGAGAGTGGCGACGACAGCCAGATTTGCTTGTTGGGAGGCTGTTTGTTGATGACATAGGTGCCGGTGGGTGGGAACGTTATTGACAGCACGCCGGCCTGTAAAAGGTATATATGTTAGCGATTGCATCGATGCCTCGCTTTTGAATTGAGATTGCTGCTCACACTATACTCCACTTCGACATCTTCCCGTCCCTCCTGAATCAGCTCCGCTTTCTCGTGGACCAATTCCATATACTCGTCCGCGACTTCATGGTATTCCTCATCGGTGAGTTCAGTAGGCTGCCTAGGAATGGGCTCTGCGGATTTCTCCTTTGGCGGTTGTGGATCGTCCGTCTCGGGCATCAGTCCAGCGCGGGTTGGTCTTGATGTTGATAGCCAGCGGGGTTGGACCTGTGCGAGGGTGCGTGGTGGGCCACATCGTCGCGTTGTGGATTGGATTTGACGAGTTTGCGAGGGTTTGAAGGTCGCTTTGCTGATGTTGCGGAKGGTGTGTTGAAAGAGGCGGTTGACTGAAGGGGTGGACATTGTGGCGGTGATGGGTTCGTCGTGTTGGGAGGTGAAATGATCAGGTTGTTGTGTTTGTGATTGATCGTCATCAATGTTGGAGCTATGGAAGCTGCCCTGCTTGGCGATGTCGGAGTGGAGAAGCTGCGGTGAGACAACTCGACAGTGATTCCATGGGTAGGCATATGCAACGGCATTGATGAAATGGAAACCATTGCAACACGTGTTTCTAGGAGTGGTATGGTCTCGAAGAAGTCGTGTTGTTTTATTCCGAACTTAAGAAGGGCAATACCTACCTTAATATCACAACACAGAGTACTTCAGCACGATGTTGATTTTGAACGCAAGGCCATGGAATACGCCGCACTACAAGTAACATTCATATATTGAGAGCAGGAATAGAGGGGACGAATAAATTCAACCTCAACACGTACGAACATCATCCTGGAATAGCAATAATCAACTTGGCGAATGAAAGATCGCAATCATATCTCACATCCTCCCTGTGAATTGCTCTTCCATACAGTAGGACAGCACGTACTCTCGTTAGCAGGCTCTGTCTCTCGATACCTCATACATTCCGCCAAAATGGAAAGGACGGACACGCAAGCTAACAAGTGAATAAATCGCCACTATCGAGAAAGAAACATTTAAGATATGTACAACACATCAACAGCCAAGGTGGCCATCCGATAAAAGTAAGTAATATGGCAACCAACTCGGGCATCAGATGCTTGAGGAAAACCACAAAACTTTCAAAGGGCCGTAACTCAATGTGTCTTGAAATGTGAGATGGCTTGCAATCTGACTACTGTCATGACTTGGCTTTGCTTAAACACAGAACGGGATGGCATATGCCATTGTTCAAAGATGTCGAGCGCCGTTGGAAGCGCACACTCAAAGACACATTGCTGATCCAAGGACGGTTTCGAGGAGCATAAGGAGGCACGAAACTGTGGCCGACAACATCACACATATTGAACAATTCAACGAAACTGTATTGACATATCCTGTCTTCGACTTCAAAAAAAGTTCAATTACATACAATGAAATCGATAACACTCGAAAATTACAACCACCACACACAAGTGTGAGCTGTGTCGTCATMAAAGTCGTGCATCAAGCGTTCCTCCATCTACTTTCCAAGCAAGATACGCTTAGTTGTAGGTAGGGGGGTTGGCCGCAGGAACGGGTGTCACGTAGACAGTTGGTGCTGGCTTGGTGGCCTCCTTAACGCTGCTGGRGCTTGCGGTTGGGTAGACTGGTGCGTGGCTCTCGGTGGTTGGGACAGCGTGCTTGACGCTGCTGGAGCTGGCGGTTGGGTAGCTATATGTCGTCAGTAAGAGTAAGGGCGACGGGATAATTGTAGCCATGTGCGATGCTTGCAAGACTTTGGATTTGAACTTACACAGGAGCGGAAGATGGCTTCTCAGCGCTCTTCGTGCTAGAGGTGGCAGCCTCCTCGGTGCAGGTGGTGGAGGAAGAAGCAGACTGGTAGACCCTTTACGTTGCAGGTCAGCGTCGGGACTTGGGATGAGCCAATTTGGGAGGGCTTCAAAGTGTGCTCTAGCCTTTTCTCTCAGTTCACTCACTTGGTCACGGTTGTCTTTGGCTGTTCCGGAGATTTGGGGGAAGAAGAGCTGGACTCGACGGACTTGGTCACGTAGACAGGGGCAGTCTCAACTGGCTTGCTGACAACGACGGTCTTGCTCTCGTAGACAGGGGCAGTCTGGACTGGCTTGCTCTCAACAGGCTTGGTCTCGTAAACAGGTGCGGTCTGAACTGGCTTGCTCTCAACAGGCTTGGACTCGTAGACAGGTGCGGTCTGAACTGGCTTGCTCTCAACAGGCTTGGTCTCGTAGACAGGTGCGGTCTGAACTGGCTTGCTCTCAACAGGCTTGGTCTCGTAGACAGGTGCGGTCTGAACTGGCTTGCTCTCGACAGGCTTGGACTCGTAGACAGGTGCGGTCTGAACTGGCTTGCTCTCAACAGGCTTTGTCTCGTAGACAGGTGCGGTCTGAACTGGCTTGCTCTCGACAGGCTTGGTCTCGTAGACAGGTGCGGTCTGAACTGGCTTGCTCTCGACAGGCTTGCTCTGGTAGACAGGGACAGTCTGGACAGGCTTGCTCTCAACTGGCTTGCTCTCGCTCTTGTAAACTGGCGCAGTAGGCTGGTAAACTGGAGCAGAGGGACCGGTTGGGTAAGGAGCAGTGGCAGAGTTCTTGGCTGGGACGGTAACGTAGACCTTGGCGGTCTAGAGAGTTGATTAGGATCTAAATCGCGATGAATTGAGGTTGATGAGAGCTTACCTCGGTCACGGTCTTGGTGATTGGCACGCAGGTCTCGGTGGTAGATGGGCCAGGGTACACGGTGATGTAGTCTGCAAGGATGAATGTCAGTGACTACTCAAAGAAACGAGTGCGTGCTGCGGCATTTCAATGACCTCGCCTGACAAGGTGGAAGTCTTTTGAAAAGAATCGACTTCGACCCGGTGGCGAAGAAAGAAGCGAGCCGTGCATATTCGGCGCTCATCGACGGAAAACCGAACGACTTTTGACATTTTTCAACTTACTAGTCTGGGTAGCGGTAGACTTGATGGTGGTGTATCCGGAAGGCTGGACTGGAGAGGACTCCTTTGGTGCCTCGCTGCTGTAGACTGGCGCAGAAGCTGGCTTGCTCTGCGATGGGTAGGCACCTGGCATGGTGGCAGTCTCAGTTGGCTTCGAGATGTAGACAGTTGTGGTCTGGTAAAGAGTGCTGGTCTTCTTGATGGTCGTCTTGATGACGGTGGTAGCAGATCCAGTGCCCTGGGTGTAGGTGATTGGCATATCGTAGGTCACCGTGGTTGGCTGCTGAGCAGAGTAGGTGGTGGGGACGACAGGCTTGCTGACGGACTCAGACTTGGACTCGCTGGAGTAGTAAGTCGCAGGCTTGCTGGCAGACTCGGTGCTCTCGGACTTGTATGGCTTGGAGACGGAAGTCGATAGAGTCTCGGTGCAAGTAGTGCTGCTTGAGGTGGCCGGGTAGGTCGCCTTGCTCTCGGACGAGCTTGAGGTTGCTGGGTAGGTAGCCTTGCTCTCGGATGAGCTGGAGGTGGCCGGGTAAGTCGCCTTGCTCTCAGATGCGCTGGAGGTGGCCGGGTAGGTGGCCTTGCTCTCTGAAGATGAAGAGGGAGCGCTGTACACCGGGATCTCGACAGATGATGAAGGGACAATCGGGCTCATCTCAGACTTGCTGGAAGGGTAAACAGCCGGTGCGCTGGACGAAGGAAGCTCAGCATCCTTGGTCGAAGCGTGAGTTGCGTAAGTTGGAGGCGCCTCAGCTTCGGCGGTGGTTGAAGGGTAGATTGGGCTAGCCTCGCTGGAAGAAGCGGGAGCGCCGTACGCAGGAGCATCGTATGGGAGAGCGTTGACACCCACCAGGGCGGCAACGAAGGCGATCTTTCCGTACATGATTGGAATGGTAATAATCGATTGAAGAGGTCGGAAGAATTGATGATCCGCCTAGGAATAGTAACAACACGCACAGAAACGAATGGCTTGGTGCTAAAGAGCGTAAGGGTCCCGAAAGACTGAAAGAGTGTGCGTGTGTTGTGAAGGAGATCCGTGAAAGAGAAAGGCAGGCTGTTGCACGACACAGGGGAGGTATATCTATGAGTCGGCAGCATAACAGAGTTGCCCCTGTTCGTCGATTCGTGCCGAGCGCGCATCCTACCGTAATTTAGCAGAATCAGCGGTTGGAAGTTAATCTGACTGTGGAAGGTCAGACAGGGCGATGATTGGCGTGGACCGCTGCAGGTCCGAGCACAAGCTCCGCCTCTTCTCCCACTTTACGGATAGCTCGGCGGCTGTGTGGACACGGAGCGTTGCTGTGATGCAGGTACCGGCCAACGGCGAGCGCTCCAAAGACACGTCTCTCACGAACGGCAATTTGAGGGATAAAATGATGTTCGCTACTGGGCGCGAAGTGAGGCGCGTAGTGTCAGTCGCTCTTTCCAGTAATGTTTGTCAGTTGAGCAGAAGCGGCCATCTTTGTGCATCATGGCGGTGAGTGGTTTGCGATTTTCATTATTATTATTCTCACCTCCGCGTGTTCGTACAGACCATCCTGGTCGCGCATCCGATGCGAGAGGTCGGACTCGGTTGGCGTTGGTTAGGTTGGCCAAAATCCAGGCGCAATTCCCGTCAAAGGACCCACAATGGTTTGGTGTCCACGAATAATTTGTCCCGACGGACGATCCGAATCAAGACCATCTGTGATCACATCATGCAGCGAGCACGTTTCTGGAAGGCGACGCCGGTGGTAGCAAGCACGAGATGATTTTCCTGGCTCGGTTCTCCTCAYGCCGCCGCCAAACGGTCAACGGATGGATGCCCGCATGAACTTGGATCTTCATTCTCGTCGTGGCAGAGTAGTCGTGCACGCCAGCCAGCATCGCCGCTCGCTTGCTCGCTTCAGCTTCTCCTCGCTCCAGATTCGGGGTCCACCGCTGCACTGTCGCATGTGGGAAAGCTTGTGAGGGTTTTGGCGAGCCGGGCGTGCGACGGCGTCTCGTATTCTCTTCACAAGTGTCGTGTCGAAGCAGATTGCTGACTTTTAGCGTGCCTCCCTTCGGCCCGCCATTCCTGAGCTTCGAGGCACCACTAGTTTTCTTCAAGAATGGCGTCTCCGCTCTCACCCCGTGTTCAAAATAACAATCATGAGGTCCAGACGAAGCGCAACAATGCTCGAAATTGAATGGCATCAATTCAGCACGGGTTCGCATGCAAACGGAGCTGCCACCGACAATGCACCCGTAACCACGGCTTCAACAGAACACGTGCTGTGCACCAGTCGCCTGGCTCAGGAGAAAGCGCTAGATTCCATGTACCATGGCGGAGAAAATCAACGGGCTGCCGCAACTCAACACGACAAACAACGACCAAACGGTTCCTGTGCTGCAAGACTGCCCGCATCATCTACATCAATGCCTAAGACTTACTTCTCTTGCCTCTCTCAAACACGACGTTAATCATCCAGGCACTCGTCTAATTATATCTAGTTACATGGCAATGCTCGTCCCAGTCGCTGCCGTCTCCCAGCATATGTCTGCACGCTGCGTTTCACGGCAGCTCGGCGGAACTGGTTTGAAGGGTTTGAGAGCTTTCAATCGAACAAGCRTGGCTTGCACAATCACCCAACCTGACCTCATCTTCTCGATTTTTGCTACACCACTTTCTGGTCGATTCCAACAACGACCAACGCAATGTCTCGATCGGCCAGGATTTGCGTGACACACAAATGGCTGGCGTATGCATGTAATCTCTGTGGCATTTTGACGCATGTTGGACGACGCGGCACGACACCACAGCGTGGCATCGACATTTACTCACAGTGACTCACGCTTCCACGTTCGTTTGGCTTTTGTGACTAGTAAGTTGTGGTTTATTTCTATTCTCCGCAGCATTTCAAGAACTTTGGCCGTTGAGCAAAACGGGTGACTGTTGGCTACAGATGACATGTTTTTGTCGTTGCAACATTCTTCGCATCATTCGTTCGAGTTGGCTCGCACCGTTCAGGTTGTCTCATGGGAGATGTCAGGACCTTGAGAAGCTGGACTTTGTCACCGTATACCATCTTGAYGGGCGGGTGTGTGTAGTGGCTATACCATGTTTCAGGAGTCCTTGCTCGTCGTGAATGCATGCAACGTTCGTAAGAGAAGATCGTTGAACTCACTCGCGTTCATATTGTTTCTGGTTCTGCCAAATGCCGTGTCGTGTCTGACTTGCTCTATATGGCAACGTTGGTTTCAAGTCTTGATGTCTGGCTTCGATGGTGCGATCTTCTCGTGCTCATCCGAGGGCAAGCAATTRCATGTCGTGACGGTCAGTCGCTGGATCTAGCCTGTACTGTGCTGTGGCCACTGTGGCAATTGAAGACGACCCTGGACGAGCGCCTCATTCTTCACAGATAGGCGGTATCGTGCCTCTAGCTCATCCTACCTCAATTCTCCCCATTCTTCCAGCGCGTCTGCAGTTACCATACGAGAAGTTGACAAGGCGGGTATTGTGATTGGAAGTGAACAACCTTCCCGACCATGGCCCGTGAAGCATTACTTCTCGGACCCACCACTTCACACACGTCGATTAAGATGTTTCGTGAATGCCACTTTTGATTCTGTGCATGATCATGTGCGAAAGCGATGCTCATGCTAGCTCTGCCGCTCGTGCTCCAGGAATCAATCTTTGAAAGCCCGCCATACTCTTCCAAACGCCATCGCTAATCCCACATGCCGCCTATTGGGCCACATTATCTTATTGCCCCAGTAACAAGCTCATCTAATGTCCTTGGTCAGCTCGGATGGATGCAACATGATGAAGGGAACTCACTGCCATGGCTACACAGCATAAACTGACATATGGGCTCAATCGCTCTCCCACCCGAGCCGCGCGCCAGAATGTGCTGAGAGGTCTGCGAAAAAATTAGCAGCCGTGACATGTCATGCGATCTTCGAAAGAGCATACCCAGTCTTGTTGGCGTCGAGCCATCTTGGGAAGACACCGTGGAGGTATGTGCAGGAGCAGATGAACAGCAGCACCACCAGGAGAAATGTCTGAAACTTGAGAATCCCGAGCATTGTGAAGTGCGTATATGGATTCTGGCGCTCGATCTGATGGGGTGATGTCTGCCGTGTTAAGAGCAAGTGAATGAAAGGTGGCAGCGTACCTACCTGCTAGCGCCATTTGTCACGCGCGATCAGCATCCACCTCATCAATCATCAATCCGTAACCTCCTCCTCCTCACAACAACCACAACACCATCATCCTCCAACATGGCTGAACCACGCGCACGTGCGCGAGTCAAAGGCCAGCCAATATTCACACACACCGATCTTCAACAACTCCTCTACGCTTTCGGCGACTCCTCCTCCCCATTACAATTAACCGTCACCACCCTCGAAGAGATCCTCACAGACTTCATCATCGAAACCYGCCACGCCGCCGCCCTCTGCGCATCATACTCGCGACGCCAAAAGATCAAAGTCGATGATTTCCGCTGGGTGCTGYGCAAGAACCCCCAATTACTCGGCCGTGTGAGCGAGTACATGTTCCGCGAGAAATACATGAAGAATGCGCGGAAAGCCGTCGACTTCGATGCTATGGGCAAGGAGAGTGCGAGCGATCTGCTGGATTTGGCGGATGTAGGTGGAGCGGGTAAAGGCGATTTCGAGGCCGGGAAGAAGGGACGGGGCAGGAAGAAGAAGCGCAAGGCGGAGGATGACGAGGACGAGGTTGGTGGAGGAGGTAAGAGGGTCTCTATGGGTTTGTGAGATGTGCCGAGCTATCGTGCTGGTGCATTGAAGGTGATTTTGGTTCTGGGTTAGCGATGGAGTTTGGTGGAGCATGAGATACCCAGGTGGCACAATATCGTCGCTGCATTGAGTTTGACTAGGAATTGAGTGGTTTTGCGTCTTGAACACATCCTCGTACTCTGAGTGATCAATTCAGCATTCGACTATGCTCTCAAGTTTCATTCTCACTCTCATCACTGATCACAGGCCTACCCCAACCTCGCTGCTCTCGTTGCTCCCAGAGTTTGGAGCGTGGCAGTCTGGCGCACGGAACGCGTAGCACAGACATTTCGCCAACATCAGCGGATGATCCAATCTCAACAGCTTCACTACCGAAACATGTCCATCCACAAGCACCATCTGTTCAATGCCACAGTCTCCGGCCGTAGATGGCGCCTCCGGAAGATTTTACAACAACAACAGCAACATTCCAACCAACAATCACGAGGGATCACACGATTGAGCCGGGACAATGTACACCCAGAACATGAGCGCTCCAAAGAGGTTCTTGACAGCTTCGTTCCATGGTTGCTGCCATGTTACCCGCGTTTGGAGGGGACATGGCTACTGCTCGTGAGATGTATACTGTATGCTTGTAGACAGTCTTTTGAAGTCTCGTGTTTCTCGTACACCTGAACAAAATTGCAGAGCTTTCAAGGGCATGTATGTCCATGGCAAGTTGAATCGGCTACCTAGTGAGCAAAGCGGAAATCGAGCCGTTTGTTGCCCTCATCTTTGGTGGTCCTGAGATATTCTTCCTTCTCTTCCTTCTTCATAGCACTCCAGATTCTATCGCGCTGTCTTTGAGAATGTTAGCGTCACGCCTAGTCTGATTCTCGGGTGGAGGAACTCACTTATTGACGTGAACATAAAAGACCTTGGCTCCGACAAACAGCGCTATGTTATAACATACGATAGCAATGAGGATCTTGTTACCTCTTCTATATACAGGCTTATCATCTTCTCGATATATCTATCTCTCAAATCAGCCCTCTCGCACAGTTTGAATGGCCTCATCACACTTACATTGGTGCCGACAATGCTCGAAGCCTGCACACACATGTTGTATTTGGCAGTGGCTTTAGATTCGTTAGCCAGTACCAATTCCCATCCAACAACAAGTACATACCGACAGTGCGTGTCCGCACCGATCCTGCATTCCTCGAAGTCACTGCGACAAGTACAGCGTGAAAGTATGGCATGGCATAGAGCAATACCGAGAGAACCCAAGCTACCCAAGGACTGCGATCTGCAGAGAGCACTTCCAGGGCGATGAGTAGCGCTAATGCCCACCATTGGCTGATTGTAGCGAGCAAGAATCGCTCGTTCAGCCTCTCGGAGAGCCAGCTGAAGAATAGCAGGTTGATTATGTACAAAACGTAAGCAGGCACAGTGAGAAGCTGTACTTTAAACGTCCCGAAGCCAACGGCCTTCAGTTGCAGTGTCAGATAAGACGTGATTGGTGTGGCTGGGATTACTAGGGGAATGGTTAGCGAATGCCACGACAGCAATGTCCTAAGCAGAGGATGACCGATAAGTGGACACGCAGCGAAGTTGACTTGCACCCGCGAGCTCGTACTTACGCCATGATAGACCAAGGAGATAGACAGGGAATTGGTCATAGTCCTTGAGGCACTTCCAGAACATACCCAGAGAGAGAGCTTCATTCGTTAGCTTGGTCAAAGATCAAACGACTACCGCCAGCTCACCTTCGCGGTTGTGCATATCGCCCTTACTCGGATCATCACGTAGCACACGATTGACCTGTAGACGAATCAGTATTGGTCAGTTTAGTATATTGTGAGCTTTGCTCGCCAGTATCTTTTCTTCTCGTTCGTTGAACCATCCATCTTTTCYCCTGAACCAAGATGCCGTCTGGGTCGGCGAGGGTGGTAGATAGAAGTATGAGACGATCCCGATCAGACCAGTCAACATGCCCTCCAGAGCGAAGAGCCAAGCCCAGCCGGGTTTGCCATTAACACCACGTAAGTGTAGGATTCCATAAGCCAAGAAGGCGGATATAATGCTGGTACTTTGATACGCCACCCAGAAGAATGACAGCCTGATGGGCAGCTCAAAGCCGGTGTACCTGGCGGACATTTCAGTCTCAGTCTCAGTCCATAAAGAGGCTTCGGGGATATACGAACCAGTAGCTGAGGTACCTGAAGACGAGTTTGGTCAGTCTATTTCACATGCAAACATCCGAGAGCCCACTAACAAGACGTTGTCAGGAATGAACCTGAACGAAAGTATGGAGAGTCAGCGCACATCTCACACCACACGAGTTTCATAGTGCACTGGCACCGAGGCACATCTCATCCCCCTATACTCTGCTTCGACGTACCCTCCTTCGATTAGACCTAGCAGCGCCCGACAGGTCCAGAAACCTGATCTTCCGGTCATGAATGCCTGGCAACTTGCAACTAGACTCCATGATACCTAGAAAGATTCGCAAGAAGTGTCAGCACAAGATTCAAGTCGTGAGTTCGTCATGCTGACTAGCTAGTCTCAGGGAGTCTCRGAAGTCGTCTCTCTGCTACGACATCTGCAAAGTCGGACTTGGCATTTGATTCCGCTTGCATGGGAGAGAGATGCTGCGAAGTTGTCCGACAATCTACAGTTTCAGCCGTTCACACTTACCATCTATAGGAAAGACAGTGGTCAGCGTGGATCTCGGACAGCGATGATGAAAATGTATACCTGCACGGGTATCCAATTGTCGGGACCTATGGCCTTTGATATGAGCTGGGAGGGAAGCTCTGCGAAGAGGAAACATAAAAAGAATATCGTCTGCCCTTCGGCAGTGTTAGCGATGTCCCAGACAACGTTGATGTGAGCCAAGATCTGGCTTAGTTCTGGAGTGTCCTCTGAGATGCCACGCAGGTCCTCTGTAACTTACCCGTGTTGTAGTCGTTTGTGGTCATTTTGAGGTCTGTAGCGTTGGTGAGAACAAAGTCGTTCAGTCGTGGCGTGGCTTTGCTCCCAACTAACCCGTCAAGAGATCATCGCTGAGAGCCTAGTGGCATGGATATCAATCAGTAAACATGTTCAATTTGATTTCTATTTCTTTTCCCTTTCTACTCACCTGGCTGAWGTTGCCACGGTCGAGCTGTAGGGCGAAGAACATCAGGCATACCCAAGAGCATATCCTCACGTCGATCCATAGGAACATCAGCAATACTCATAGCGAGTGCTCATCAGGCACACCTTTCGAACGAGCCTCTTTTCTTCCTTTGGCTCCCATTGGAAAGCTGGATCGAATCGATGAATGCCTTCGTACGTATCAATCGGCTTGTAGAACGAGTCCAAAGAACCATTGTCCCAGGTCTGTTTTCCTGAACTTGCAAATACCGTAGGCTCCGTAATGGCCGCCTCTGGAAATACTTTCAGCCCGATGGCCTGGTCACGGGAATCTGAATCGCCACCCATGGTGCCGAGAAGAGGTGTCGCTTCCGAAGATTCACTTTCCAAAGCCAAGAGGCGCCCAGAACGAAGTGAGGGCATGGCGCCCAGAACCTTATAACCACGCAGATGYCACGCCTACGCGGTACTCAACGCAAACTCTCGCCAGAACATATGCATCACCTCGCCCGACCGGGTCAAGACACGTGATGAAACCTTCGATAGTGGCTGAAGCCATGCGCAATTGCATGATTAGGTATGAACGCAATCTGCTCCGTCACGGCATGGCGTCTTCGATAACGAATGTGGCAGGATCCACCGCAGATCTCGCGGACCTTACCAATCCGAACAATGCACCCGACAAGCTTGCTGAAAGGCGCAGGGACGGAAGTGGTATGGTTACATGTATGTGACGTTGCGAACACTTGAGGCCCGTCAGCCAATCAAATCGCGAGGAAAGTCGGATCGAGCATAGCACGCAATTGAAAGAGAGGATTGCACACAACCTCACCCAACACTCAACAATGACAAGTCCGACCGGCCGTGAGATGCGACGAACCGACTGCACGATGAAAGACGCCACCGCACGCGTCYTCCACGTTGTGGTGTGTAGGTACCCGGGGGAAAGTATAGAGTGGCGACTCGAGAATACCCCAGGTACTCTTGGAGTCCTCGTTACCCCTCCCATAAATGCTCGGCGATCGCATGTAGCATCCCAGTCGTAGAGCTTTGCATGCAACTCACCTCTTCTAGAATGGCCTCTAGGCGAGCGGCCGCACAAGCCTGGTGCTTTGTCGGTGGAGGCAAGAGGGCCTGTCCGATGCCGCGATTGCGAGATTGTCGATGATCATATATATTGCTGCTAGCTCGTCATTCTTCTTCTCGATTCTTGTGATCTTAAAATTGACTCGTCCTTTAGCTTTGAGGCTGTCAAACCCAAATACTTACGGTATCATCCTACACACCTCGTCTCCATCATGGCTCCAGCTTTGGTCGAGAGTACTCTCACAGACCGCACCATCGACAAACTTGCCGAGGAAGTCATCAAGAAAGATTCGCTGCAAAGTGAGAATTCCAAGGAAGCCTTCGCTCAAGGTTCATCCACGACAAACTACGAGATTGAGTTAAAGGGCGATGCGAAGCACCCTCCAGCGAAATACCCACATTACCTACCGTACTGGGAGGATGAGAAGTTCCCTCCGTATGAGCCCTTTGAGCCAGTCGAACCCGGCCTCAATGCCGACCCAACATTCCCAAACCTCCTTGCGGGAGGTGAAGTGAAGGAACTTACGGCCAACATCGGAGCTGAAGTCACCGGAATTCAGCTCTCCAAGCTCAACAACGCCGGCAAGGACGAGCTCGCCCGCTTCGTTGCCAAGCACAAAGTCGTAGCTTTCCGTAACCAGGACTTTGCCGATCTCCCAATCCAGGAGGCTCTCGACTTCGCTGAGTACTATGGTCCCTCGCACATTCATCCAGCTTCGGGCGCGCCAAAAGGATTCCCTAAAGTCCACCTGGTGCATCGATCCGCGAGCGATACCACCGCCCTCGACTACTTCCAAGAGCGTACCAACAGCATCACATGGCACAGCGACGTCACCTATGAGATGCAGCCTCCTTCCACAACCTTTCTCATACTCCTTGATGGACCAACGGCCGGTGGCGACACTCTGTTCGCAAACATGGCGGTGGCATACCGCCGACTCTCTCCAGAATTCCAGAAGCGTCTCCACGGTCTCAAAGCAGTCCATTCAGGCCACGAACAAGCTCAGCAAGCCCTTTCCCGGGGATCCATCGTTCGCCGCGATCCAGTCTCCAACATCCACCCAATCGTACGGACACACCCGGTCACAGGCGAGAAGTCTCTGTTCGTGAACCCACAATTCACGCGACGGATTGTCGGATTCAAGAAGGAGGAGTCAGATTTCTTCCTGAAATTCTTGTATGACCACATCGCCCTCGGTGCTGACTTCCAGGCCCGCGTCAAATGGGAGAAGGGAAGCGTAATTATATGGGRCAATCGTTCCACTGCTCACACTGCCATCCTTGACTGGCAGGATGGCCAGAGAAGGCATCTTGCAAGGCTTACACCAAGAGCGGAGCGGCCTTTTGAGACTCCTTTCGAAAGTACCTAGTTAGATATTCAGGGGGATACGGCGAAGGGTTCCGTAACCGTGTGGGATAACAGAGTCACCGCTCACACCGCCATCCTTGACTGGCAGAATGGACAGAGAACGCATCTGGCAAGGCTTGCACCAAGAGCGGACCGGCCTTTTGAGACTCCTTTGGAAAGTAGTTAGGTCGTAATGTCAGAAGGATGGGGTTGTATTGTGTGTTGTCTCAAGTAGAGAGTAGTTTTCGAACGTGTTCCTCAATCCATTGACTCCTGGTGCCTCTGCATTCTTGTTCTTGAGTTTGTCGAGGGCAAGTCGTTTGAGGGGAGACGTTGCTCTGTGTGATGTGCTATCGCCTTTATGACGTGGAAGTGTACTGTTTGCGGTCTCCATCTCCATCTGTCATTCTGGTGGTCCCGTTGATGTGAGCTCTCATTCGTTGTCGCATTGTATAGACAATATAGTCAGTGGTGTCAAAAGCTCCAAGAAGAACAGGTTGACGTGTGATGGAACGTGCACGACTCAACTTCAAGCTTGCAGCTTCACGGCTCAAGTGCTTCACCTCCGCCACACCGTCGACGACATCCAACCTCCCCCTCCTCCTCATTGACACATTATCTGCTGAGTCTACAACAGACTCCATCAAAGGCAGCTTCTTCCGCCTCGAATCCACCTCTTGAGCGCAGCCCGCTTGGCAGACAGCAGCCATGGCCAAAGACGATCTCGATCCGCGCATGATGTCCGTGACGCCTCGTCTACGGTACAACACCATCGGAGGCGTCAACGGACCGCTGGTCATCTTGGAGAATGTGCGTTGGCGAAGATTATGGTGTTGATGGAAAGGATACTGAGACGTCATCAACAGGTCAAATTCCCCCAATTCAACGAGATTGTGTCTCTCACACTTCCCGATGGCACTGAGCGGTCTGGACAAGTTCTTGAGGCAAGAGGTAGGATCAATAAATGGGTACAGCATTTCCGAGGAAAGTGGGCTGACATCAGCTCGCAGGCAACCGTGCCGTCGTGCAGGTCTTTGAGGGTACTTCCGGCATTGATGTCAAGAAGGTGTGCTCTATATCAGGTATACCCACTCTCCGAGCTTTGCTGACCCCTATCAGACCAAAGTCGAATTCACTGGCCACAGCTTGAAGCTTGGTGTGTCGGAAGACATGCTGGGGCGTGTATTCGATGGTTCTGGACGAGCCATTGACAAGGGGCCCAAAGTTTTGGCTGAAGACTACCTGGACATCAACGGATCTCCTATCAACCCGTACGCTCGTGTCTACCCCGAAGAGATGATCTCCACTGGTATCTCTGCCATTGACACCATGAACTCGATCGCCCGTGGACAGAAGATCCCCATCTTCTCCGCCGCCGGTCTTCCTCACAACGAAATCGCTGCCCAGATTTGCAGACAGGCAGGTCTGGTACAGCCCACCAAGGGCGTTCACGACGGACACTCGGACAACTTCTCCATCGTCTTCGGCGCCATGGGTGTCAACTTGGAGACCAGCCGCTTCTTCACCAAGGATTTCGAGGAGAACGGCAGCATGGAGCGTGTCACTCTCTTCTTGAACTTGGCCAACGATCCCACCATTGAGCGTATCATTACACCTCGTCTGGCCCTTACCACAGCTGAGTACTACGCCTACCAATTGGAGAAGCACGTTCTGGTCATTCTCACCGATCTTACATCATACTGTGACGCTCTTCGTGAGGTTTCTGCAGCAAGAGAAGAAGTCCCAGGTCGTCGTGGATACCCAGGTTACATGTACACTGATTTGTCGACCATTTACGAGCGTGCTGGTCGTGTGCAGGGACGAAACGGATCCATCACTCAGATTCCTATCCTGACCATGCCCAACAACGGTAGGGACCATACATGACGACTTGATGAAGTCTTTGCTAATTCCAATTCAGACATCACTCACCCCATTCCCGACTTGACGGGCTACATCACCGAAGGCCAGATCTTCGTTGACCGTGAGCTTCACAACAAGGGTATCTACCCACCAATCAACGTGCTTCCCTCCCTGTCTCGTCTCATGAAGTCRGCCATTGGTGAGGGCCACACACGCAAGGATCACTCGGATGTCTCCAACCAGCTGTACGCCAAGTACGCCATTGGCCGTGACGCCGCTAGCATGAAGGCTGTCGTCGGAGAGGAAGCGCTCAGCAATGAAGACAAGCTCTCACTGGAGTTCTTGGAGAAGTTTGAAAAGACCTACATCTCACAGGGAGCGTACGAGAAGCGATCCATCTTTGACGGTCTGGACCAGGCATGGGAGTTGCTTCGCATTTACCCCAAGGAGTTGTTGAACCGTATCCCTAAGAAGGTGCTGGACCAGTACTATCAGCGACAGTCGAAGAAGGGCAGCAAAGACACGAGGGATAATGGAGAGGAGGGTGATGCCTCAAAGCAGAATGGCGAGGAGAATTTGATTGATGCATAGAGGAGTTGGTGGGAATGGAGTAGATTGTTTAAATATACTTGTATCAAGTGGCCAAGCGGCTCTCAATACGGACACAGCTCTTCGAGATCTTGTAGCCCTTCTACTGTACGTTGGTGACGACGCAACTCTGTGTTACTTCTTCAAGCAGACATCATACCTACAGTGTCCCTTTGCATTGGAAAGATAGATTTTGCGAGAATTGATTCGCTACCAACGTGTCAGCGCTGCGATTCTCGGGAGGACTTGTTGGATTTGAGAAACCTCCGATGCAAAGAGAGTTCGTAGACACAGATGAATAAGCAAGGTACCTACCTTACCTCGTAGCACACGGATCGCGCCTCGGCACCAATAGCCGAGATTCTGTGGCTTTCACGTGCGCGTCACCAAATCGCGAACTCCCCAGCCTCCCCCGCCTCTTCTCATTTTCACGAGTCGAGGAAAGATTTAGATTAGACTCGACTTTTTAACGTTACACTTCGAGTCCTGCTCTTCCGTCTTGTGCATGAAAGCTGCAGCAGTGTATTCTGTACATATTCCCGGCCTTGGATTGTCGATAAACATCACCCTCATTCACTCACATCCCGAGGCGCAAACACGAGCCAAAAGCTAGCCATCCTTGCTAGTCACTGCGACGTCCACACCACAACAATCCACGCCCATTGCGCTCGAGCTGGAGTGAAGTGATAAAAAGGAAGAGCAAGTGAAGCATCTTCACTGCGATCAGCAAACAACAACATCAAAAGCGACGAGAGAAAAGACACATCTTCACCACCACAACCACACCGCGACACAAAACCGTCAAGATGGGCATCTCCGGCTTCCTGTTCATTTCCTGGCGCCTCTTTGAGATGATCACATTAATTCCCATTGTCGGAATGCTCTCGTGGTTCGTGCACGGCTACGTCGAATCCAACCAACTCACGCCGACCCCAATCCTCCTCCTCTTCATCGTCTCCGTCCTAGCCCTAGCTTGGGTCTTCTTCACCTTGATCGGCTACCTGCGCGCCCGCCACGACGCCTTCTTCGTCGCAGCCGTCGATCTCGGATTCTTCGCCGCCTTGATCGCCGCCGTCGTCGTCCTTCGTGGAATCGCAAAGGCAAATTGCTCCAATTTCGAGACGGMAGACATCTACCTCGACCTGGGCGTCTTTGGACAATATGGTCGAGAAGGAAGTGGCAGTCGCTGGGGATTGAACATCAACAAGAACTGTGCGATGCTGAAAGCAAGTTGGGCACTCGCCATCATCAACATTATCGCTTTCCTCGTGACCTTTGTAAGTGTTTGGGCCTCCTCCTCCTCCAAGAAGTGTAACCAGAACAACCCACTGACTTAAATCAACACAGTTCTTCGCCCTCCTAGTACACCGCAACCACCGCAACGACGAAAAGGTCAAAGTCGTDCGCGAAACCCGTGAGATCCACCACTCTCGCCACGGACACCGTCGTTCGGCAAGCAGAGGAACTGGCAGAAGCAGAAGTCGCGGGGATGAATACAGATCCAGCAGAGATGGACGCAGGAGCAATCAGCAGCGCTCAAGCAGCAGAAGGCAATACTACGTTTAAACCGACTTTTGCTTTGAGCAAAGTTCTGGGATTTGGCGTCGGGAGCGTTGCTTTTTGTTACTTTTTCTTTTATGCAGGGTTCACGCCGCACAGGGAAGCGTAGCGAAGAGCGTTTGGGAAAGGAAACTGTATGATGGTGGAACAGAGAGATGGACATACGACAGAGGATACGAGGTTTTATGACAGTCGACTGAACAGAGAAATGACACACATTTCTTCAGAAGACCGCTTTCGGGTTACATTGCCATTGAACGATATCAGCTTTCACTCTGACATGATGGCTGTCCAGATCCCCCAGATCGAAGCGAAAGCTTCAAAGCTGCTGATTGGGATCGACAACAACCTTCATCAGCAAATGTCAATATGTTGTGAGTGGAATGGGATGAGGATCCTTGTCACAGCAGAAGCAAGGTATGCTTCCGCCCGTACACTCCCCATTACAGAGGGGTGATTCAATCAAGGAGCGAGAGCGTCAGAGACGAGCAATCAGATTGCATCAACGTCGATTGAAACTGAATGATTCCAGCCATCTCCTCGTGGTACATTGCAGTCTTCTCTTATTGCCAGGCCAAACACAATAAATACATCATCTTGGACTACGATCAACTCTAATATTATTCAACCTCGTCGTCCCATTCCCGCATTACCACGTCCTCCCCATCATCTTCAAAATTATCATCGCCATCATCACCACCGACTTCCCAATCTCCAACATCGCCAACATCCCAGTCCCCAGCATCAACGCCGCCACCACCATCCCCATTATCCTCATCTCCCAGCTCGGCAACGGCCCCATCCAGATCGAAGTTCGGATCAAAAGTACTCCAAGTCCACCCCAATTCCCTCTCACATTGTCTCCCAAGCCAAATCAATTGTAGTGAATCCATCGGAGAATCACGTCTACCATGAGGGGCAGGGTACGTCAGCGTCCCGTCCCGCCCCCTGAAAGTATGATGGTTGCCAACAACATTGACGAGATTCAAGCCCGCCTGTACCAAAGCAGCCATACATTTCGTCCAAGTTACTCGCGTGCGTCGTGTTCCATAGACTTGGCTCGCGTATGGCCAAAACCAAGCAATCGTATTCAATGCGTTCTGGTCTACCCGGATAGGCAACGGCGGATCACGTTTCGGAACCACAGGCGTCGGCTCAGCACCAGCTGCAACTCGAGCAGCTTCTTCTCGATCCGCTCGCTCCTTGATCCTTTCCTGTCTCTTCGACAATTGAATTTGATTGGCGCGATGTCGCGGTGAAGTTGTTACGTTCGGCAGAGGCACATACGAAGGATTCTGTCCAGCAGGCGTCTCTGCCATTCTGTTGCCCTGCTGGACCGCCGGCTTCGAAGCTTGAGCCATCTGCTGCGCGGCAATATTTCTCGCAATCAGCCACAGGTCTGTCGAGTCTTCGTAACCCTGCYGCATCACTGTCACATCCGGTAGAATGTCAATTTCTGCCGCAAAACCTGAATTGAGCTCCGCGAGACAGGCTGTGCGCTTCTTGCTCAGTTCTTCCCAGAACTTGTCCAGTTGTGTTCGAAGAGTCGCAACCTGTTCCCACTCGCCAAGGTGATTCGCCTTGTTCCATTGAGGTAGTGGGAGCTTGCTGAAGGCACTCAAAAGACTTCCTGCTGATCCAAGTCGATTCAAAAAAGAGTCATTATCGAAAACATCAACCATGCCGTTTGAGGCCGCATAGCACCCACCATCGGGTGGGCGACGTATGAGCAGTACATACTTCTTGGCCGCAGCATTGTACACGTCCGGAAGTTCAAATTTATGAAAGAGAGGCAGGGAATCCAGCATGCTCAAGATGCAGGATAGCGCTGCAAGGTCGTCAATCGTTGCAAGAACGTTTGCATCTCGAAGCGCTTCTCGTTCTTTCTCGCTCTTCCTGGTGATGGCATCGGCGGCTACCACTACAAGTTCGTCCAACGGCAGTCTCTGCGGTGGGTCGTACTGTAGCCCTGGCATCTCGTATTTGGCCAGATTTGCCATTGYCCAGAATAAGGGATCTTTTKCCAGATGTATCGGCGTGACCTTCTGCGCAGCTTCAAGCTTCTGAGCTACGGTGAGCTGACTCTTTGATTTGCCGTGTATCTGCCTCAGCTGCGTGCTGAATTCTTCGCCCTTGACGAGCAGGTCCGTGATCATTGTCCCATATACGTCCTGCACGGTTTTTTCTATTATAAAATACAAAACGCCAAGAATCTCAAGATGCGGCTTCTGTGTAGCAAGTCAGCCAGCAATTACATCGTCTTTGTTGTCCGTGTAGGCATGCGGGTTGACGTGATGAAGAAGCTCACCTCCTCCAAGACTACGGCCCAGAGCGCCACAAAATCCCATGTCCATGCTCGACGGAACACAGGCGACCATACGTCCAGGGCCAGATGATTCCATGCGTTCGATCCAAGTCCGCGGTAATACGCGCTCCCGCTCGGGTGAGCGAGCCTGCGCTGCATGTGTTCTGGGTCTCCAGCGACGATGGAAATTAGCTCCTGTCCTGTAGCGCGGTGAGGGTCCATATCGAGTACTCACCAGTCTGGAGTGACAGCAAATCTCGCTCTGCATCACTCTGCCGCGTCTTGGCAGACGTTTTGCAGCACTCGATAAACGATTTGATAGAGACTGGTGGTGAGCAAACGAGACGATCGGCCGCTGCTCCACTGCCCGCCAAGTTCCGAGGAAACAATTTCGGCTCGTGCAAGAAGATTTGACTAGCATCGTTCAGCCATTGCCGCTTGCCAGTATCGACAACTTTGCGGTCCTTGAGCAGGTCTGTGACAACCGCCCGAAGCAGGCCGTACAGCTTCCGCTGCGCTTCAAACAAGACTTCACAGTTTGGGAACCCTAGTAGAGTGCCATCGGTGTGGAAGTGATCTCGGCTATATGGCGCAGGGAGGCCGTAGACACCGTCTTTGGTGAGAAAGAAGGTTGTACTGAAGTTCCGCTCCAGAAGTCCGTTTTTGCGACCAAAGGAAGTGAGTTGCAGGTCCAAATTTGACCATTTGCTGGGTGGGAACTCGGTGCGGTTGTGGAGCAAGCAGAGAAACAGAGTCTCGTCCTCTGTGAGAGCTCCCTTGGACAAATACGGAAGTAAAAGAGCGTTGCGGAAGCTTCTCCGTTGGCGCAGAGTTGGGGACTTATCAATCGTAAGCCTACGCATGCCTTTAGCGTTGACCTCCTCGTTGGAAACAGCATGGTGCATCCTCAGGCCCTCCCATCTGCTTGAAAGAGATCCGATCTTTGCTGTTGCAGCCTGAAGCGCTTTGGCCTTTCTCGCTGGATTCGCGCCGCTCCATGCCTTCAGTATCTAGTCAAGACATCCGCTTCGTCAGCCACGTACGAGACAGCTGCGCTTTCCCGAGATCAACTGACTGCATCGCCTCTCTGATCGATTTGTTCTTTCAAAAACAAGTAGTCTCTTTCAATGGAGTCGGCGTGGTCCCGTATGATGCCCTCCGCTTGGTTGTCGGGGATATGTTTGATATATGCTTGACGTTGGTTTTTTTGTTGGAAACCGCTGAGATAGCTGTCTTTGCACGTTTCACAATTTAGCTTTTCGCAGACAAACGGTGGGCGGTAGAAAGGGAGTGACATCTCAAGATTAAGTCGGTCCGCTGCTCGTCGAGAGCAATCAAAGAAAGCATCCCGAATCCTCTGCAGCGGCAAGCATAGATAGCAAAATGTTGTTTGCGAAGGAATTCCTCAGACAGCCATCGGAATGTAGACTGCTTCCATTCTTGTGACAAGGTTAATTTCGGTCCAGTTCATCCTCACTTGCCCATCATGTCCATCACGCTGACCTTGCGCTGCATGACTATAGCACCTTGTGGATCAAGTCGACGATAATAGCCTGCTTCCCGTCCGACTTCGCAGAATCCACGCTTGCGGTACCACGCCAGAGCATCCGTGTTGGCCTCCCAAACATGAGCGCCAACACTGGCAACGCCATAATCGTCGATGGCACGCGTGGTGAGCGCCTGGRGCAGATGAGTTGCAACGCCATGACTGCGATATGGCGATAGTAGTACAAGCGTGCTGAGGTAGAGCATTGGCTCGTCTTTCTCATCCTTCTTGGCTGCTAGGCCAGGAGGACTAGCAAGCAAACGACATCTAATGGCGCCGATGAGGCGACCTTTCTGTCTTGCTTTCAGATCAGGATCATCATGCCAGACAGCGAGAAGAGTGATGCTATTTGTCACGGGGTCTGCAAGGATTTCTCTGTAGAATGACTCGCCGTATGGAATGGGAAGGAGCAAGCCAGTGAGATTCTTCAAGTGAGGAATGTCTTCTTTTGTGCATGCTCTGAGCTCCACATTGGCAGGGAGTGGCTTGTGAGGAGAGCAGAACAATGGTGCCCCTTTCACATCGTGCTTTGGTTGTTCTTGTTCCGGTTGTTGTTCATGTTGGTCATCTTGTGTGCGTAGCTTGGTGGGTGGAGACTGTGTTATGGATGATGAGACGGGCTMGATGACAACCTTGGGCTTGTTCAGCCATGTCATGAGCGAGGATTGTGGCATCTCGACAGCATCATGGTGCTCTCAATGGCGGATGCAGAAAGTACCCGGTGATGCTTGTATGATTGGAAGATGCTTGTATGATTGGAAGACGCGATGGAAAGTGAGTTGCGAACGAGGAAAGATCGGCGAGGTTCGGAGGAGCTTCGGCCATCTCAATGCGAAAGTTGGAAGTCAAGCCGCGCTCCAGTCCCAGCTCAGGAACAACTACTCGGCCGCACGTACAATGGGAAACGGAGGCTCCAAGACCGAGCAATCCACATTTAATGCGTGAGTGAATCTGATTCATTGCCATTGTCGCCGCATTGCTGACTGACAACCACACAGCGACGCGCCCGTACGCCTAAGCCAGTCCGTCGTCAACTCTCTGCAGAACAGCTCCGAGGTGCGCATTCCCTTGAGCAGCACTTCCACCTCCATCCTGGCTGACCACATCGAACAGACCGACTCCACTCGTGCGCAAGATCAGGAGCTGAAGAAACAACTCCGCACCACCGAGCAGCTCACCAAGACCCGAGACGCCCAATCCCARCGTCTAGAATCCCTCACAGCTTCCCTCACAACAAACCCAGCCAAGGCAGAGGAAACCGCAGAACTCCCCAAACGAGACCCCAACAGTCTCGCAGCACATCTCAGTTCCCCCTTCTACCACGACTGGAGTAAGAAGGAGAAGGAGGAAGCGACGATCCGTCCAGATTCCGGCCGCAGTCACGACAGTATGAGCAAAGAAATCAACGACCTCCGCGCGAAGTTGGAAGCGCGGAAAAAGGTGGAGCAGGTACCGAGGGAGGTGGAGAAGGCAAAGGAGACTCTGGTGTCATGTTTGCGCACCAATGATCGGAGACCGCTGGACTGCTGGGAGGAGGTACAGGCGTTCAAAGCGGAGGTCGGCAAGCTTGAGAAGGCGTTCATCCAGAAGGCGGGCAGGTAGTGGGGTTGAAGATTGAAGATTGAAGATTGAAGTGCAAGGAAAGCAGGTGTACATCTATCCTAGTGTATCATCAGGGAACGGACCTACAAGTGTTCATATGATGCTGGTGGTGCTGATGTTCAAACGGCTTCCTATCGAATCAGAACTGCATCTCACTGGATTGGGACATCCACATGTCGTTATACTCGTGAGCTCTAAGCACTGCGAGTACCTCTAGAGCCCTATCAAATTCAACTCCCACATGCGAATGCATAATCAAGCCAGCTGAATTAAGCGACATCTCGAACTGCTCTTTCCAGAGTCGATTGTCTGTCGGCGAGCAAGTTTCGAGTCTCGTAAGCCAAAGGTTCGAATTTGAGGATTGGCGGATCAGAAGGAAGGAGCGATGAGATAGCGGGATTTGAAGTGAAGCAACTGAAGTGAATGACCCAAYCCCTTAAAACTTCTTCCAATAATCTCCAGCTTGATACACACATGATAAGTATGCAAATGAAACGCATGGAAGTCCTGTCACCGGACGCTCCACAAAGAAGCCATCCTCCCATGCAAAAAAAGCCTCACGTCGCCCAAAAATCCCAAAATCTCTCCAACACCGTTCCTAAGCACAAAACAACATTCATATACTCAAAAGGAATGCCTCTACAACACGGAAAAGAGCAAAAGAAGATGGACGACGTAAGACTCGAACTCACGACCTCATCCAATCAGAGTCATAGAGTTGTTAACTCGCATGCTTGCTAAGGATGCGCGCTACCTATGACATGGATTAGCATGTTGCTATAGGGTAGAAGGTAATAAGGCGGACAAACCAGCTGCGCCAGACGCCCAGTTGTTGTGATGTGATGGCGTAAACTACCAAGGTATATCTCCCTGGAATGCAAAGCTCCGAGAGGGGTCGGAAGAGAATTTTGCCCGCACGAACTCCTTTTAGGGGCTCCCTTTCGGCCCTTTCGTCTCGGAACTACATACAACGATAAGCTGTGCAGTAGCAGCAAGTCTCTTTCAACGATGATCGAGGTGTCGGCTATTGTTTCGCTGGTTGTGGTGTGCTTTGAGGAAGCAGGGTTAGGGTTTGGGTAGTGCGCGACAATCATTACGAACGGCATTTTGATTTATTGAGGACACCATCAGTTCAACAACTGATACAACAGTTGGTAGAACTTGTCTCAATTATCAGGACATATTTGGAGTATCAGTGAGCTTGTCGGTGGACTGGTAAAAGGTCGAGCCCACTTCTCTTGCATTGTCATAACTCAGTTCTTTCCTACTCGGATGCCACCAATAGTAACCCCTGACTTCTCATTACAGATCTTACTTGTAGTTCCTTGAACATCGTAAGGCACTTGTTTGATGCAATACAAACAAGAAGCAGTGACAGACCGTACCTGCAGTTCCATGATCATCCAAGGCACGTGTAAGATATCACACAAACAAGAAACAGGGTGAGAGTAATTTCATTATATTCGACCAAGTACAATGATCGCTTCGCTAATCGCTATTTACAATTCATCTTACAATTCCCACTGAGCAAGGAACCACATTCCATCATTCACAACCCCATAATTTACTTGCTGTAAGACCAGACGGGCTCAGTCTCGCCACCAGAGACAGTGCGGAAAGAGAATCCCAAGCAAGCATCGTTGGTGCCACGAGAAGCAGCGTAGATCTTGTAGGCATCCTCCTCAGGGCAAGCGACGAAACCGGCACCCTCGAACAAAAGGTTCTCGTCAACGATGGAGAAGCCGGTAACAACGCCGTTGGAGCCGGTGTTGACGGAGTGGATCTGGGTGAACTTGAGAGCAGCCTGGCCGTCGGGAGAGTAGTCGACGTAGACTTGCTGGCCACCTGGGACGACGGTGTCGAGGCCAAGAGTGCCAACCTCGCTGTTGAGAGTGAAGGAAGTGTATGGGTTGGTTGGCTCTGCGATGGTGCCGGCCTCAGTGTAGGTGGAGGTGTTCTTGTGGATCCAGAATCCAAGGCCGTTGGCGTTGATGGAGCCGAAGTGGATTGGGCTGGCAGAGCGAAGAGCCAGGCCGCCGAAGGAGGACTGCTCAGTGGTTGCGACCTGAGGCGCTGGGAGAGCGGCAACAGCTGCGACGAAGGTGGCGGCGATGAAGGACTTCATTTTGAAAGTTGTTTGTTGGTGGAGAAGTTGTGGGAGTAGTTGTTTGAGGATGTAGATTTGTTTGATGATGAGAGGAAGGATTGAGAGCGGACAGGACGTGTGTTTATATGTCTTGTTGCATTGCTCGAAATATCACGCTTGTAAAGACCATATGGCCCAAGTGACGTCTGGGGCCATGCTGATCCACTGCTTGATCCGTCAACACGAGGCTCCTGGACCTTCACTTACCTAGCTTCAAGACGATCTACCGACCTATTTTAGCCTTGGCAGACGACGCGGCGTCGGGAAGCGGAGGAGGAATCGAAAAATAGAAACATGAATGGCGCCGTCGACCTTTAAGCTCGCCAAGCCACGCCAACGGGCCGTGACAATGTCGTCAAGGTTGTCAGGGCCCTGTCGGTTGGTCGGTTCTCCAGGCTAAAAGTTGATCAAGCAGCAAAATTTCACGAGACGTGCAGAATGCAACCTCGTATAATTGCATCAAGTAGATGATTAACGAGCGATCTTCACACCTTCAAAGAGATTCCGCCCACATCTCCGATAACAACTTGTGGGGACCCCCAAAAATAGGCACAAGAGCTCGTCTGGGTTGATCATCTGGTCAATTGCGACTCCAAACGACGCTGGGCGTGGGCGGGCATTCGGCGGGTTATCACTGATCAGCCTAATAACACAACGATCTGTAGTTTGAGAACCGCGGAGATAGATTGTGCACATGACCTCGCTCCTTAAATTAGAGCATAGCGGTGAAGGTAGTATTGCGATCCGTGAATATCAGTTCAAGTAGTGCTATTGTTGCGGAAGGTCCGCTCGGCGGCACCTGGTTATAGTTAGGCTGGTGCGCATCCGGGAACGTCGCTAAAAGGGCAGGATCCGTCGACACTTCCCATCACCGACCGATAACGTCCGGAGCTTGATCATCGCAAAGGAGCCAGTAGATAATTACTCGCGACGCTTCTTGCCTTCTTCGAGATTGCTGAGACGGCCATCACTCTTGCCGCCCACGAATTGGCCGACTAGAGGATCTTTGCCAACCCTGTCGAGAGTGTCTTGATACGCTTCGACGGCCCACTGCGGAGTGTTAAGCTTAGGCCAATTGACCTACGAGATGTTAGCAGTGTTTCCTCCCCAACACGCGAGACATCCTTACATATAGTGCGCCGTAGCTCCACATGAACCGGCCTGCATATCCGGCAACAGCCAGACTGAACAAGGTGAATGCCCGTAATGGCCATATGGTCGAATCGGGCAGCTGATTCGTGCTCAGGCTGATGATCACAAAGAAGATGCAGAAGCCGAGCACGTATGGTACCGCCTGCACCACAAGTGGTCTGCGATCCGCAAACTGCTGGGCCGAACCAATGCCTGATGTGTCAGGAGAGTAGGAACCGAGGAATAGATCGAAAGCATCCTGTCGAGGTCCATCCGCGAAGTTGTTCCTCACATAGCGGGTACAACTATTGCTCAGATCCTGAAGCATCCCCGCTCGTGTGCGGTTTCCAGTCCTGGTAAAGTCCGTCTTCAGAGCACCTGTCCCAGAGTATGTTTTCGACACGACGTCGGCGTTGTCGGCCCAAACATTACGGAACAGATACTCGAAGGTCTGATCATCCTGTGCCGTTTCGCCGGGTCGCAATACGCTCAAATCGATGAGCATTCGGGTCAGTGTCCATCGCCCAAGCATGGATTGCACAACATTTGTGCGATCGAGGCAATCCATGCAATTCGTTCGAACAACGGCCGTCTGTTTTCTTCGAACATCAACGCCGCCGGAGGGCATGTCGATGCTGTGAAAATAGCCTCCCGCGGTCAAGCCATCCTTCAGCTGGTCCAGAAGGAGCTGTGCTCGGTGCCATTTGAGGCCCTTTGTCTCGTTGTGAAAGTCAAAGTACACATAGTGCAGGTGATCATACCAACTGCGTTTGTCGCCAGGCTCGATCACGTTGAACTTTTCCCGCGTCTTGCGGTCGGCTTCAGTCGTTTCCTGCGGCGAAGTCTGCAGTATCTTCACCACCTGTTCGTACGCATCCTTTACCCGCATCTCTCTGCCCTTCTGGTTTACGAGATTGACCATGTAGTTCTCGCCATACATTGAGATTTGCTCATCAAAATGCTTCTTCGCAGCGTTGGCTGCTGTCTCGACACCGCGGATCTGAAGCTTTGGAGTGTAATGCAACGTATTGATCTCGGCCCAGAACACAGGCACGCTTCCACGAGTCTGCACGTACGAGAGAACCTGTGTCTCTCGTCCACTGACCGGCTTGCCTTTTGAATATCCGGCGTCACCAGCATAGCTTGCCATACCACTAGAGGCATTGTCGTTGAGGATGATGGATTGCTCAGTCTCGTTGAAATTTGAAACATGCCCTTCCTCATCAATCCCACGAGAGAGATATCTCGTACCAGTCCTGTGCCTTGACCGTCGAGTGATCAACACGAAAGTCATGCCGTTACCTTTGATGGACGTGTTGGTGATGCTCATCATTCCATACATGACGGGAAGGATGTACGGATCCACGCCCGGTTGTCCTCCCGCAGAGAGTCGGCCGCCAGCCTTTCCTAAGCGGAAGTCGATGAGAGATGATGAAATGTGGCGGTTCCAGAAAAATCGGTCATCAGCACGCTCCCAGAGTGGCTCGCTCGCGCTTGAGTAGGCTTGTCGTTGGAAGCTGTTGGTTAAATCAAAGGAGTATGAAAAGTACATTGGTCCGGTCCTCATCAATGTCTTGAGATAGGTCAGGTAGGTGTCCTCATCCGGGTCGTGGACCTGGCGCTCGCGCAGGGGAAGGAACTCAGTCGCCAGGACTTTGTAGATCTGATGACCCTTTAGACGTCCCACAGCCTGAGACTTGCTAATGACAACCACATAGCTATCTGAAAGAGAGTGTTAGCTCACTTGACCTCGAATGTCGAGGCACGGGTGGCATACCTAATCGGAGCTTGATGATTCCAAGGATGCCAGAGATACTGGAGACACGGTTTCCACCAATGAGTTTCCCATCGTTGAGCCGGAGGTCACCAGATGGTCTGTCTACGACCAGCGTTGGAGCGTCAGGTGATGATGGCGATGAGAAGGCATAGTATGTTGAGGACGCGTGGACGTTGATGTCCCGGAAAGGGAGCATGGCGCTCATTCTGCTTGAAGCAGCAGGAGTGGTATTACAAGATCTTGAAGCTTCGTGTGCCTTGTAGCAGCAGGGGTAATGGAGAAACGAACGTGTGAATCGATGAAGATCCCCTGGCCGGCTTGAAACGTGAAGTTGATCCGTGAACTACAACTTTTGAGTTCAGGAAGGTATGACCGCATACGCACGTGCACCTCGACATCAGCTTTCCTTAGCGATGGACCAGGCTGCTTTGTAGATACCTCTACCTATCAACGACAACCACACCCTCATCGACCCCTACCAGCAACACCACTTCCAGGCACATCCTGCGATACCCCGCGACGAATTTGCTCTCTGCACGACAGCGACGCCCGCTACCTTCGCCCCGGACCGACTGCGATCATGGCCACGAGGGCGCAACAAGGAGGACGTCCCGGTGGCGCTCGGTTCGCGCAGTTCAAGCTGGTGCTTCTTGGTCCGTGAACTTGCATGGAATGTACATGATGCCGTGTCAGATGAGCTGACTTGTCGTAGGAGAATCCGCCGTGGGCAAGAGCTCCTTGGTGCTGCGTTTTGTCAAGGTATGATAACGGATGATAACGAAAACGATCCTCTGCAGCCTCTATGAATAGCGATGGGGGCAGAAACAAGATCTAACTACGAGTCAGGATCAATTCGACGACTACAGAGAATCCACCATCGGCGCCGCCTTCCTGACACAGACAATCGCCCTCGACGAACAGACGACGGTCAAGTTTGAGATTTGGGACACGGCAGGACAGGAGCGTTACAAATCKCTGGCACCCATGTACTACAGAAATGCGAATTGCGCTGTAGTAGTATACGATATCACACAAGCGGTAAGGCAGATCCCGCGTCATGCGTCCCGATGCTGCACTCGAGGCATGAGCTGATAGGGAGCAGAGTTCATTGGACAAAGCCAAGGCATGGGTCAAAGAGCTCCAACGCCAGGCGAACGAGAACATCATCATTGCACTTGCTGGCAACAAAGCGGATCTCGTCGCAGAGCAGCCCGACAAGCGTGCTGTACCAACCGCCGACGCCGAAGCCTACGCCAGGGAGGCCAACCTACTCTTCTTCGAGACCAGCGCGAAAACGGCGGAGAACGTGAAGGAGCTTTTCACTGCGATCGCGAAGAAGCTTCCGATAGAGCAAGCAAGCCAGCGTGGCATGCGAGGGGCGGCCGGCCGACCCGGTGGCGTCGATCTTGGCTCAAGGCAGGATCCGGGAGCGTCTGCTGGCGGCCCCGGTGGATGCAACTGTTGATRTTGGCATACATGAGCGAGCATCGCCTCGGCCCTGTGCTCTCATTTTTCGGAGCGTTGTCGTTTATGTCGAGGATAACGTGCGCGAGACAAGGGGAAGAGCGCATTTGTCCGTCATACCGTCTGAAGGAGTGCTTGACTCGGCGTTCAGGGCGCTCGTTATTTCCGCAATATGGCGGATGGGCTTTGATTTGCACTTCCCATGACATGCGATGAGTTGATTCAATAATCTTACGCTGACACTTGCAAGCATTTGGTTGACGCATGTGTCCTGCTCAGATCGACGTGCTCGTGCTTGTGTCTGATGGAACCAGAGGTCGGCAAGGATCGTTGACCCCAGTATGAACAATAGATCGCAAGGAGAAGCTGGATGAATTAGAAAGGGGAGTCATGTGAGGCAATACACTTGATAGCGACGGTATCAGTTTTCAAAGGCACTCAATCGACGTTTACTAGAGCACGGGGGAAGAGACTCCCTTCATCCAATCTACCTTATGAACCTCGAAGATTGCCGTCCTGCGAAGCTAGTAAAGTTCGATACACTTCGGAAAGCGGCACGCCCGCCATCCGGCACGAGAAGGCACGACATTCGTGAGTTCCATGTCGCTGTTCGCGAATCACACACGTTTCACCATATTTCTCGATCTACCAATTGCTCCTAGTGTGTACGCAGATGTGTTGAACTGTCCAATTCGCCAGAAACGCATTCTGCTGGACTAATAAGTGCTCCGACCTTTCACTCGCGCCACGGGAAAGCAAAAGCAAAGCCATGTCGCGAAGGTCGACTCGTCTGTCAATGCCGGGAGATCACAAACCCCACAAACGCGTTGCATCTACGTCTGAGCCTGGATTTACCGCCGACACCAAGAAGCAAAGGACACAAAAAGCCACTCCCACAAAGAGCAAGTATTTCTCTGAGCCCGGAGGCGAGTCCGAGCAAACAGAGGAAGAAAACCCTTCTGATACGAACGAATCTGCATCCGACTTTGAAGACGAGATTGACCAGTCCCAAGCGTCCGAGGTGGATGAGGACGATGCATCCGACAGTGACGGTCCCCCTGTCTCCAAAGGACGAAGTGCTTCCAGCAAAGGTACACCAAAGGGCAGCGAGATCTGGAGACCAGGAGTGAAATCGGGTGAGCTAATTGTGAATCTGCTATGTCACGAAGCGTGAAATCGCTCCTCGGATTGAACTGACTTGCTGTCTACTTTCAAGGTCTGGGTCCCGGCAAACAGCTCATCATCAAGAAGCCCAAGGCAAGACCGGCTGGATCAACGCCATACAAAGATGAGACGATCCATCCAAATACATTGCTCTTCCTGGCAGACCTGAAGGTCAACAACAACCGAGAGTGGTTGAAGCGTAAGTGTCGTCCCTTTGCGGTCGAGTCCATGTCGACCCAGCAGCTGTCTGCATGTGGAAGCTGGGAGAAGACTTTGCACAAACGATTGCTTTTTAAGCAACCATGCGTGTCGAGTCGCTTTGCAAATCATCGAGTGCCATCGAATATCCTATTAGGGCCGATGCATTGCATTGTGGCGTTCGGCTGAATGCGCTCAAGCAGGGTCATCCCGGGCATGTTGCCACTGGTGGGAAGTCATGAACCTCGCTACGAGGGAGTATCGCAATGAGGTTGAGATGCATCATGCAGACTGTCATCAGGGCCGAACTCGGAGGCCGTCTCGTTTGAAGATGTCTATGAACACTCTGCACGGTGTTTCAGACGGAGCAGTGCAGACAGTATGGTCTCCGTCGACCCACAGGACGCAAGCTKATCAAACTCGCTACTAGTACACGACGCCGAGTTCCGCCAAGCGGAAAAGGACTGGCACAGCTTTGTCGAGAAGCTTACCGAGAGGCTCGTGGAGGATGTAGACGACACCATCCCGGAGCTTCCAGTAAAGGATGTGGTATTCCGTATCTATCGCGATATCCGCTTCTCCAGCGACCCAACGCCTTGTGAGTAGCGACGAGATGCGGATTGCGATGGGTTCAATGCTGGACATGCAAGCTGACATTACACAGACAAGGTTTGTGTGCATTTACCCCCACAGCGCTGTCACACCGTAGCGACCTGTACCTGCCCGGTTCAGGTGAACTCGTTCCGTGCCGAGATAGCTAACGCATCTAAAAACAGCCGTTCTTTTCAGCATCATGTACGTAGTAGAAGATGACAGCTTAACATGAAACGATAGACTTACCTTCATGCACAGGGTCTCGAGCCGGTAGGAAAGGCAGCTATGCCCACTACTACATCCAAGTAGCGCCGCCGAATCATGGGAAATCGTTCATCGGTAAGTGGCTTTCCATGTACATATCACATATCACACATCACCTGGCTCCGAGCGGCGGCTCTCATCGACCATGGCATTGCCATCACCGATACGCAAGCAAACAGGCCTGACGCCATGTGGCATGCAATGTGCATGCGGTATTGTGCTAGACCCTGGTCATTGCCATTGCCCTTGCTCTTGCTCTTGCTCCCTTGCTTGTGCATGCTACATGAATAAAGCATCTCTGCGGCCGTGGGATTGATCGTTGGAAGAATATGAACCGCCGTGGAGGGAGTGCCCGATCGTAAGGTGCCAACACGAAAGCTACGCGCCCTTACGTGCTGGAGGTGAAGCGGAGCGCGTTGCAACGCAACGCGTCTTGGCGCACTGTGAGGAGCTCAACTGACATTATCCAACAGGCGGAGGCCTGTGGCATCCCGATGCTGGACCGACGGCCGCCATGGTATGAGTATTACCCTTTGTGATCCGGTGCTTGTACTCAACAATCTCTAGCGCAACGACATCGACCGTCATCCAAAGAACCTAAAGGACATTCTGAACAACAGCGAGCTGAGGACGGAGTTTCTTGGAGGGGCCAAAGACAGCAAGAAGGCTGTCCAGGCGTTTGTGCAAGAGAACGCCGGGAACGCGCTGAAGACGCGTCCCAAGGTRTGTTGGTTCTTGAGTCCCCATCTTGCGTCTCCGTGCCAGTTCGATACCGTGCTCTTGTAGTCCTTTCCGCGGGACACCTCTCTCGTTGAAATAAGTGGGGAGCTCAAGCGCGGTTTGATGGCTGTTCGTGAGAGTGTTTACACACGCGCAACTTCGCAAGTCCATGCGGCACGTGTAGAAGGGCTCGCAGCACCCCATGACCCGGGGTGTCCCCCGTGATCAGTCCAAGCCGCAGAAGCTGACCTTGCTCGTCGTCGTCACCCAGGGTTATAGCGCCGAGCATCCAGACATTGAGCTTCTGCGTCTGAAGAACTATACCATTGGAAAGAAGATTTCAAACGATGAGATCCTTGGAGATGCAGGAATGGACCGTGTCGTCGGGCTATTGAAATGTTTGAAACCCTTTGTGAGTTCTCACCCGACCCTGCACGCGATGCAACGGGAAATCTGGTTGTCTCAGGCGTTCCATGGCGCTGAAGCGGCCCAACCCTCGCTTACGACATAATGGCGGTAACGGCGGAACGCTCCCGTTTTCAAGGGGCATCAACCATGCGGAGTAGTCTTGCGAACTGTCGCTGACTTTGTCGTAGATTACACATTGCAACTCCGTGGTTCTGCCTGATGATGTTGACGAGAGAGACGAGGGCGAAAGCCAAGAGAGCGACGCGTCGGACAATGCAGACTCACAGAGCTAAATCATGAGGCACCGTGAGACACGAACGAGGATTGGCAGCCTCTTCAACACTATCGGTCGCGCTCGTCTGAAGAAGCTTGTGACCAAAGACCGGTCGTTGGACTGTAAGGCGTTGGAGGACGGTGATTGCCGCCGGTTCCGAAGGCACAACATAGAAACTCGCCGCGTGGAGAGTACGTGAACCAAATCTCTAAAACTAGGCACAGATTGAGGAGTCGAGCGAACAGAGATGCAACTTCGGAWCGATATCCACATAATGTGCTCATCTTCACCCGACAAGTGTCATCATACTTGCTCCGCATGGTACTCCATCAATGAAACGTCAGGAAGATGTGCCTTTGTAGGCTGAACGTTCTGCGATCCCAGTGGTACAGGAGACGATGTATGAACATCGCTGGTCATCATGAAGCAGAGCGTTAAAGTCAGCTGATGTAAAGGGCATGCGGGTTGTTCCAAATTCGGGCTACCCCCAAGCCATCGGCGATGTTCCTTGGTTGGATGCACGCCGCATGCACCTTGGAAAGTTCATCATGCATCTTGAGCAAAGTACCTCACTAGACATCCCTCACCTGTGGCCCGCGCGCGCCGTGCCCAACAGCGCTAGCGTCGTGTTGCATCAACGAGAGAATTCGCCGTTGACAGTATCCAGGATGACCCTGGTACAAACACCTTTCGATTGTCAAAACAATTGTTAGGAATGGCAGAATCCTCCACATTGACTGGCTCGGTCGCGCGGACTTTTGTGCCACCTGAACATCTCTCCCTGTCATGTCTTCTTCCATCACTCAACAGTATGCAACCCTTATGCAGCTGTCACATCGATGTGGCATGTGGAGGCGTCACCGCCTGTCGTTTACATTTTGGCGTTCCGTTGATCTCGCGTTTGTTGGCAACCGTGCCTGTGATGTTCAGGCGCTGTTGCCGGACTGTCACACAATGCTCGCCAACCTTGATCGGCTGCTTGCATGTTCCATGCTGCTCTCACCGCGAATGATCGCTTGCAGACCGCTTACCACGCCTCAACTAGGATACCGCTGATTCCGCAGCATGAAATTCACGATTTCAATGGCTCGAGAATGCTTATAAATGGTGGTGGTCTGACGCAACCTGCACTAACGCTGCACGCTGCACGCTACCCATTCGCACTTCAACGCAGAATGCCCCTTGCGCCCGCGATGTGGCAAAGTAGGCGACTGAATGTACCCGGTCCCTTCAACAACTTGAATTTCGTGACCTCGRGAAGGATCGGCGTTCCCGATCGTACCTGTGTGGAGGGGCCTGCAGTTGAAGGGCAAGCAGACGATGTTGGATGTATATGATAGTGTATTCTAATGAGTAGAGTTGCATGCACCGTCTGGAGCACTTCGGCCTAGTAAGGCTGTTATTGGCCAACTTGGGGAGAACACGGCCCGTTCTGTCAACGATGCCACTTCGATCGGAGTGTTGTATCGCAGAGCTGTCAACGTCGGCGCCATCGGGGCACGTTCCGCGTGCCGCGCCGTCGCTACACAGGAGGAGCATTCGGGTTGGACCCCACGAGACAACCTGGTTGTCGCAGACCCAAAGTGGAGGAGTGATTTGAAGAAAGGAATGAGTCGTAAAAGCCGGCGGAGCAGAGCGGCTTGGTAGCTGTCAATCGTTTGCGATGATACCGCTGTGCATATCTGCCATGCGGTGCATGATAAGAATGCCCATCGCTGTCCGACTCGAGATATTCTCGGATCCTCATACCATCAAGTCGCGTTCATTCCCGGTGATCTTTCTTCCAAAGCTACTACTTCATCTCCTTGATTGACTAGCCGGAGTGACTGGACCATCGCCGCAGGAGTCGGAAATTGGGCAAGACCATCACCTCATCCGATCGCCCTGGTCTTGGAGGGCGTCCGCCGTCGGTTGCCATAAGGTTCGGTCCACGCCTGACAGCCTGTTTCAAGCTCTCGTCTGACGTGCTACATCCTCCACTACGTTTGAAGTAGGTTGCCTGCGGCGGGCTTCCCTCTGGATGACCGGAGTCAATCGTCCGTGCCGTGCGCCAGCGGCGCGCTCGAAGCGAGTGCACGAGTGCAGACACGATTGACTGTGGAGGAGAGTGCAGAGAGGGACGTCACGCGGTACGTTGCGTCCGTCCCTTACGCCGGCCACTCGCGATARTTCCCAAGCCTCCCTTTTCCGAGAACATTTTCTGATTGGCCAGATTTAGCACAATTGCATGCACACTGCAGAATACAGCAGCTGATCACACTTCCGGAACACCATCACACACAACGGTCGAGCGGGCAAACGGCACGCTTAGCCTGCATAGGGCTCCGCACAGCGCTGGGCGGTGAGATAAACAGCCAGACAGGGTAAGCACACCATTCCACTGCGCATTCGAATCTCCGGCTTGGGCGGGCTCTGCGCCGAGTTGTCAGTGGATCACCCGTGGCTATCCTGGGAAGTTTGCGCGAGCTCGCTCAAGCTCAAGCTCGTGTGGAGACAAGCGAGCCCTACCGTTGCGCCACTTGTCGAAGTGCAGGGAAGTGCCACGTGAAAAATTTGGCGTCCTTTGACGTTCTGTAGCACGATTGGGCGGCACTTAGTTTAGGTCTCGGATCGTCTCATCTCGCATTGCCTCTAGTCAAGGTCGGGCTGACGAATGACAGTGCAGAAGCCACGGGTCGCCTTTTCGTGGCCTTTTGGTGCCTCCCAGCGCCAGTGTTCCGGGCGAAACACGCGGCTGGATCGAACCACTCGTACGGTCGGCCTCGGCTGTGGCCCAGTGGGTGGCATGTGAGTTGGCGAGCAACTGCCAGCGCCGCAAACGTGGGATTCGAACTTTGGAAGAACTGACTCGTCTGCGACGCTGACTACTGGTGAGAGCGTGGGAAGCCAGCGGCCTGCACCCCGAGGCAGATTCCGGACGAGGCCCGCTCAGCCCGCAGCGGCGCAGCGCGGCCACCGCAGTAGAGCAGAACTCTAGCGATACGCTAGAGCCAGGTCCGGGCGTCCAGTGCTTCATCATCGTCAGGTGCGTGTTTTGCGGAGAGCGCGCTGCTGGTGCGCCGCGCGATGCAAGGAAGGCCACCATTTTTGTGCGCGCGCTGCCTGCCATGCGGGTTGCGTCTTTTAGCCTCCGTCCGATGCAAGAAAAAGCGATGCGATGCGCTAATAACAACGCGACAGTCGGATTTTTCTGGTTCCCTCTGTGTCTGTCATCCAACGGTAGTCTAAGGCTGTGGCCCCGGCTGCCGCCTTTCCCACACCAATCCCTTCCATCGGGACCGCGCTTCTCTCTTTTGCTTTCGCAGGCCACTCATCTTCAACACCCACTGTCTGTCGCGAATATTCCCTGTCTGCCTGGCAATCCTCACGTGTGACCGCCAGAAGCCGCGCGACCGGGCCTCCCTGTCCTGTTTGCCCACTGCGCTTCCGGTCAACGGAGCCAACAGCTGCAGAAAGTCCAGTCCCGGCCCGCCCGCTTTTGCACAACCTCAAGACTCTCCACAAGCGCGCGTCTTTTCTTGGTCACTGGATCGGGAGGGCGTCTAAACACGGCATCGAGTTTCGCACAGGCGTTCGCCTTTACAATGTATCAATCGCCTACGCAGCCCGGACAGTGGAGCCAGAATGGTCCACCGTCCACGTCGCAGCCCAATCCGCAAGGACAGCAACAACAGCAGCACCATCAACCACCGCCGCCGCAACAAGGCGCGACGCAAGCCTGGTCTCCTCAGCCCCCGAACGGGCAGAACCCGTATCAGCCACCCAGGCCAAATCAGCAATCGGTATGTCGCACCAAAATTTCATTCGTTCGTCTGCTCGTGTTCGACTACGTGATACTTTGCCGTGATGAGCATGCGCATGCGCATGAGCATTCATTCACGCATTTTGCGCGGCTCGGTACGGCACGTGCTGCGGCGGGCGGTCGCGATTAATTCCTGCTGTCCATTGCGAGTCTCTTCTAGAAGAGATCAAACAACTCGTGGTCTGCAGCTGGGATGCGCGTCAACAGTTCTGCGTGCAGCAGCGCGTTGCCAAGCGATTACCAAAGCTGAACCTCCAAACCCTGCCGTCTTTTCCCTTCCCTCGCAAGTTGCAAACCTCCACTTACTCCGCGCCACCATCCGCGCGACGTTCCGCTCCCGCACCTCGAGCATTCTTCCACGATCAACATCATGGGCACTACGATAGATCCRGCGCTTGCTACTGACAACATTTCTGGCATCCCAACTGACGATGATGTCTCCAAGCAGATTGGTCCACCTCCCACACACGCGCCTCAACAAGGTCCTGTGATGGCGACACTGCAACCAAACCATCCAGATCAGTATCGCGCACTGCCGTCACTGCCTCCACCGCAGCAAATGTATGGGCAGCAGTATTCCCAGCCTCCGCAGATGGGCTATCCTCCGGCGCAACCTGCCCCGCGTCAGAGGACCGCCATTGCGTGTCGCTACTGTCGCAGACGAAAGGTATAAATGCAATGCCACAGATATTTCATCGCTTCCGTGCCGCTGACTGCCGCCAGATTCGTTGCTCCGGTTTCGATCAATCAGAAGACGGCCGCTGCACCAATTGCCAGCGCTTTTCACAAGAATGCGTCTTCACTCCCGTCAGTGCGCAGACACAGGCTTTCGTACCCGCGCACACTGTCTGGCGCGGCCAGAACCCGCCGCCGAATACGCAACTGTATGGCGCGTACGGTCAGCCACTCCCACCCGGTGGTCGCGACGGCTATCCTCCGCAACAGCAGCAGCCGCAGCCCGGCCAGTATGGTCCTCCACCTCAAGGTTACCAGCAACAGCAGCCCATGTACGCTCAACAGCCGCAGCAAGGCGGCCCAGTTGCACCGCTGCAGAGTCCTGCTCCCGGCGACGCTGGACGCAAGCGTCCAAACGATGAGCCGCACACCCCGACGCTGGCGCCGCCAAATCCGGCTACTCAAATGCCCCATCGTGGCTCTGGTGATGGGCAGTACGCCTACCCTGATCAATCTGCTGGTGCGTCCGCTTTCCCTCTAGCCCCGTATCCCTCCGTGTACCCCTCCACACAACACCACCCCTACCAAGGCTCGCGCGCCTCTTCATCTCCTCATCCCAGCAACCTGCAGTCGGGGCCTCCTGTCAGAGATGGCGGTCGCACCCCTCCTGCAGCGAAGCAAGAGGAGCGCACTTCCCATGACAGCAGCATGCTGCAGTCATTTAGTCGTGGACCAAAGTAATCATGGAAGCTGACCCGTTCAGCAGAAAAGGACAATGTCGAGAAGCATGAGGTGTTCCGTCGCAACCCGACGAAGAGTGTTGGCGTTCAGGTGGATTTGCTGTCCAGCGCCAAAGAGCCGGGCTCGTAGGTAGGGCAAATGGGTAATTGATGGATGCGATGATACACACTTGATGTTAGGTGTTTTGTTGTTTTACTCGGTGGTTGTTGCGGGAGACCGCTTTCCGTGGCCGTGCTTTTTAGCGGCTGATACTCATGACTGCAGCATTGGGAGGCCTTTTGTCGGATTTTACTGCGCTCAATGTTCAACTGTAACAAAGGATGGGAAAGACCGCCATGTGGGTAGCAGTCTGACTGCTAGCGAAGGGAGACAGAGTCTGGCAACGGAACGGTCTTTGAGCTAGCAATGAAAGTCCTTATCTGTTGTATCGAATGAGCATGATCGAGGTCTATCAAGACGTGAAGTTGAGCTTTTACGTCCGGCGACCCGTTCCGTTGCGTTGACGGCAAGGCGGCGGGAGTGCTTTCCTTCAATCGGACTTTATGCATCGTCACAGATCATGGCTGCTTTCATGTTGGTGGTACCACTGCGAGTACACAACTTCCAAAGCGAGTCCATCACAGTCTGCGTATGTATCAGTCTCTACGTTCCTGTAATGGAGCTGGAGTGAGGAGAGGGAAGGAGAAAGTCATATTCTAGTTCGAGCGTCACGGGACCTCGCGTTGCTTTCCTGCTCGGCCCAAAGTTTGACACGCTCTCCACGACAGGTACTGTATTCATCTCGAGGATTATAACTCTTCACCCATTCTGGATTGGCAGAGCTGTGCAGGCACCCACAGAGCTCGGAATTACCTAGAGTTTATCATGTAGTGCTGCTGGAGAGAAACACCCGCAAGGCCGTCCTCTCATGCCGCCATGGACGACATACTACAAGGACTCAATGATGCTCAGCGAACCGCTGTAGCATCTCCTGCCACAGTACTGCAGGTGCTCGCGCCGCCAGGATCCGGCAAGACCAAAACGCTCACCGCGCGCGTCGCGTACCTCGTTGCGCGTCAACAGCTTCGACCATGGAACATCATCGTGTGCACTTTTACCGTCAAGGCGGCTAACGAGATGAAGGAACGCATCAAGAGCTTTGTCGGCGAGGATCTTGCTAAACAGCTCAGATTAGGCACTTTCCACTCCGTGGCATTGCGATATTTGAAAGCCTATGGACAGCATATTGGTCTTCCCAAGGACTTTAGCATCGCGGACATGGCCGACAGCAAGGCCATACTCAAAAGGATCATCAAGCGAAATGACATGTCGATCGATCCAGGACAGGCGATTGGGAGAATCTCATCACGGAAAGCCAAAGGTATCGCTCCGGATCCTGCGATCGTAGCCAAGAAGGTCGAGGAGCAAGAGTTCAACAAGCTGTACGACGAATACGAAGCTACACTGGCGGCTTCAAAGCTACTGGATTACGATGATATACTTCTACGATGTTGCTTTCTCCTAAGGACGCATCCGCAGTGCGTTGCGAACGTCGAGGCCGTGCTTATCGACGAGTTTCAAGACACCAACAACATTCAGTACGACTTGATGTCGCTGTTTGCACAGAGGCTGAATACTATCACGATAGTTGGAGACCCGGATCAAAGTATATATGGCTTTCGATCTGCTGAGATCAAGAACTTGTCGCGAATGAAGAAACAGTGGCCGGACACACTGACTATCAACCTTGAGGAGAACTACCGGTCCTCGGGTGCCATACTACACGCCGCGCAGAACATCATTGAGCAGGACGAGGCTCGTCCACCAAAGAAGCTTCAGGCAACGCATACATTTGGGATGCGTCCCGTCTTACGGAAACTTCCTTCCTCATACTCCGAAGCAGAATGGCTAGTGTCCGAGATCAAGCGCATGCAAGCACTCTCGGGCGGGATGCTGCAAAATGACGACTTTGCCATTCTTCTACGCTCTGCCGCACTTTCAAGGACGATCGAAGCAGCGCTCGGCAAGGCGGGCGTGGCGTATCGCATGGTCGGCGGCATGCGTTTCTACGATCGGCTGGAAGTCAAATTGATCGTAGACTACTTGCGAGTTATCTATCAGCCAGACTACAGCGAAGCAGCCGAGAGAATCGTCAATKTGCCTTCGCGGAAAGTCGGCGAGGAGACTGTGAAAAAACTCAGAGAAGAGGCACGTGTCGACGGCGTCTCCTTTTGGACGCTGATCCTCGAGACCGTGCAAGATCGCCGCGTGCCCAAGACAAAGATCACAGAGCCGTGCCGAAAAGGACTGGCCGCATTCGTGAATGTCATAATGAGTGGCCAGAAGAAGGTGCAAGGATGGGAGACCGACACGCCTTGTCTGGTGGGCTTGATAAACCTGGTCACGCAGAAGATCTCGTTGCAAGCCTATCTCAGATCGAAATTCGTCGAGGAAAAGGAATTTGAGGCTCGGTGGAGCAATGTCGAAGAGCTGATCGCCCAAGCGGAAGCGCTCATGGCTCCAGGCAAACTCAGTGAAGTAATGGAAGCTGATCATCTACCTGATATTGAGGGCGAGGAGGCAAAGATTGATTCCGTCCAAGACATATTGTCCGTGTTTCTAGCGAATATTTCACTGGCTTCCGCGGAGCAGAAGGCCCAAGATGGTGAAGAGGCCATGAAGCAAGTCACGATATCAACGATTCATGCTGCCAAAGGACTGGAGTGGCCCGTCGTGTTTATTCCAGCTTGTTTCGAAGGTTCCATCCCTCACTCGCGAGCGGATGACAATGACGAGGAACGTCGTCTGTTGTACGTCGGGATGACCAGAGCGCAGGCCCTTTTATATCTCAGCTGTCCGATCAAGGATACACAACGACAAGAAACGACCATGTCTTCGTTTCTCACGCACCAAGGAGCCAGCACATTCTTCGAAGAGCATGGCCCGGGCATGCCCACCTCTGCCGTAACAGCCCTGTCAGTTACGCTAAGGCGGCAGTGTCCACCCGCCTCCCTGATCAACGAGTTGAAGAAGAATCTCGAACGTGACGAAGATAACCACTGGCCACTGACAGGCGAGGATCCCATGGAGGAGCGAGGGAGATGGGACCGCGGAAAGAACCTCACCGAGCTACCAGGCTTCACTAGTGCACGACCGGTGGCCTGGGCGAATACGACCGCCATTAGCATGCAACAACCACAAAGCTTCTCAACAGCCTCAGCAACAATGCCCACAGTAGGCTTCACAAGMGTCGCAGCTCGCTACGACGAACTGRTGGAACAAGCAAAGTTGCAAAAGTTCGACAAGCGCGCAGAGCAGAAAACGAAAGAGCCTGCCACCACTGCCCCAAAGGGCAAAAAGCGCCCAACCGACGACCAAGGCAGTATCGCGACCTTCTTCGCAAAGAAAGCGAAGCCTGCTCCAGAGCCAATGCAAAGACTCGCCGCTACCCGGCCGAATCCTGCGACCCAAGGGCTGCAAGAAATCTCGAATAATGCCAATGCTGCGCGTCAGGCAGTCCCGGCATACAAGCCACGTTCGACACCGATGTTCACGCGACCCACCCCAACAAGTAGAATTGTGGCAGAAGAGACGGATGTGAATCACAGCAAATATGTGTTCCTCTCAAGTTCACCGCCACGTCCTGAGGTTGAGGAAGAGAAACTCCCCACCGCCGTGTCGTTTGAGAAGCGAAAACCACAGGAATCTGCGGGAGAGATGCGGCCGGCGAGTACGATGCATTCAACGACAATGTCCATGGCGAAAGCCGCGCCACAGCGCAAGGTCCTTGGGGTGAGAAGGAGTTTGCATGGGTGGCCGCCTGCGAAGCGGTCTTAGACATGTGCAACGAAGAGAAATCTGCAATTCGTGGATAAGCATGATAGACATGGCATGGAACAGCATTGATTGCATGATTGGATCGCTCTGAAACTCCTTGATGATTGAGCAGTGGTATCTAGTAGTGGTGGTAGTGAGAGATCAGGGCGGCGTATCCTCGTCGCTCTCGTCAGGATTTATTTGCACAGATACGCCACCAGCGCTCTCACTCTCACCTGCATCGGCATCAGAATCATCACCGTCCTCTTTCTCCTCATCATCCTCCTCGTCGAAGCCCTCGAAATCGTCGGCGTCCTCATAAACATCATCGGAATCATCATCGTCTTCATCCTCCTCCTGATCGCCCTTGTTCTTCCCGGCAGCAGGCTGCTTAGCCTCAAACTCTTCCCTCTTCCTCTTCTTGTGCGTGAGACCCAATTTCTCATCTCGGCCAGTCTCTTCTTTCTTCCCCTCGCCCTCAGCAACAGAATCYGCAGCACTCTCCTCCGCTTCCGCGGCAGGGGGCGGGCTGAACCATGGGATCTTCCCTCTGAGGAAATCGTTGAGCACCATCTTGGCCACACCATCCATATCTGCCTCTCCGCCCTTGAGTAATCTTCCTCCTCTCCGTGCGAGCACTTCGAGGAATTTGATACTCTCGTCCATACGTTCCTTGTCTGTCTTCTCTGCGAAGGGCTTGTCGTTTACTGACCAACCTTTCATTTCATACGTGCGTTCAAGATGATGTTGTTTACACTTTGATAGTACAGCGGGAATGTACTGTGCTGGATTCTCGACGTTCTCTACTCGGACAACGCCACGGAGGAGAATGTCCTCCGAGGTGTCGGACATTGAAGGAGGGACGATTCCGGGACAATCGATGAGGTAGATGCGCTTCATCAAGGTGATGTATTGCCAGACTTTGGTCTCACCGGGAATAGGTGCAGTTGTGCAGACCTTCTTCTTCCGGAGAGTGTTGATGATGGAAGATTTGCCCGTGTTGGGATAGCCAATGAAGCCGACTGAGATCTGTTTGCGTCCACTGTGCAGCGCGGAGAATTGCCGTAGGAGAGAGATGAGAGTTCCTTTGCCGAAGCTGTTGGTCATGCTGGCGTGGAAGGCGAGGGTTGGGAAGTCTTGGGAAAGGAGTTTTACCCATTTTGCCTGGGAAAGTTTGTCAGTATTTTGACCTCCCAGTGCGCTGAGCTCAAACAATCAAATAAGAGGGCGTTTGTTTGTATGTCCCATTACTAAGCTGTCCATCACAAGGTATCACGAATGTGAATCTGGGTCGCTACTCAAACAAGACAAAATGCTCCTGGGTGATCATGCCAAGACGGCAGAGGATCGGATGGAGTTGCTTAATCTACCACGTCTGTAACAGATTTAATCCACAAGCGGCCAATTAAGGCGGAGGAAACCTTGACTTAAGCAGTGGAGTGTGAAAGGAGGAGCGAGGTGATGTTAATAAACGGAGAGATGGTACGTACCGCAACACTGGTGGGCACCAGATCGCACTTGTTGAGTAAGAACAGCAGATGCTTGTGAGGTGCCTCCTCCTTGATGTACTTCTCGACACTCCGACATCGTGTACCCAAAGGATCTCGTGCATCCAGCACGTGAATGATCACATCTGAGCTGTCGATGACTTTGTACAATTCGTTCCATATTCGCTTGCTCTGTCCTTTGGAAAAGATGGCTTCCTTTGCTGCGGCAAGCTCGCCGTGATCTGTTCTTGGGATGGCTTCGAATGMTTCATGACTTTCATCGCCAGCTCCGGACAGTAGCCTGGCCTCCTCCTTTCGGTCCTTGTATGTTCCGTAGTCGGTAATTGTGGCATTTGCAAGATCTTCCAGGCTTGAAACTGCTAGCCGCGGCCTCTTTCGTTGCGCCTTTGGACCGAACGTGTCATCAAACTTCTCACTCTCTATCCGAATCTTGGCCTTGTGCTGGATCAGCCCGTCTTTGCGTTCCTTGTCCTTATTGTCGGTGATTAAGCTCATTGGCAATTTGTTTTGCTTCAGCAGGTAGCTGTATGGATCTTTGCTTTGCGCCTCGACAGCGCCACGGAAAGAGTTCAGCGCATCCTGCGAAATCACTCGAGTATTGGTGAACCATTTTCGGTTGGGCTCGATGCGTGCGGTGGGCTTGACTCTGCTTTGAAATGAAGCATCCTGTGTAATATCACCACGCGCGTTACGAATCGGCTTGCCCTCCTTGTACATGTTGAGCGTCTTCACCCGCTTGGCGCTGCGGTAGAAGTTCTCGCCCTTGGTGTGGACATTGCCCATGCCATCGCCCGTCTTGCCCTGCCGCTCCCGGCGGGCGCCTTCCTTTTTGCCAGATCCCATGTCGGCGAGTATGGAGGGGGGAAGAGGGAGAAAGCGAATGTGTGGAAAAAGTGTCGGTGGAGAGGGCAAGAAGAAGAGAAAGTGCAGGTGGGTGGAGAATTTTGGTTCGCCTGCAGAATTCCATCGGCCTGGACCGAGCACTCCCGCTCTGCCCGCCTTCTAAACTGCAACGCATTGTCAGGTCGTGTGAGCTGGTCATCTCCATCAGCAGCAGCCATGCCTTCTAACACGGCGTTGTCATCAATCATAGCATGGAAGTGCCCGCAATGCACCATCAGGACGCTCTCGACCTCCTCGCGGCAACTGGCAGTCGGACCAGAGCACCCACGCTACATCACGATCCCTGAGCCACCACAACAGACGCTGCCATATCCTCCTCGGCAGAAGGGTGTGTTACCAGTCCCACGCAATGTATTCTCAGGCACGAGTCGAGACCAGTCCACCGACGAGGCCATTGCGGATGCTACCAAGCGCCCACTAAAGGAGAGGACGCCGGCGAGGGGCAGTCGCGAGGAGTGGAAGGCGAAGATGAGCGAAGTGCGGCGGCAGAATCTGCGCGAGGGACTGAAGAGTCTGCGTAGTCGGCAACAGACGACTCAACAGCAGGAACGGGCACGGTCCAATGCGAAGATGCRGGAGCGGGAGGAGTTGTTGGCGAGACCAGAAAGGGAGGACGAGCGTTTGACGGCGCCCAGCAATAACCTGGATCTGCAAGCTCTACTTCATGGCCAAGTGCCCGACCCTACCAGACGACAGCGGCTGGCTGCGAAGCGGATCAACCTCCAAAACAAGACGTCGGAGAAGCAGCAGGAGCGGATGGATGCCCTTCACTCATTGTATATGAATGCTCGCACCTTCATCGTCACTCCACAGCAGCTCGATAAAGCTGTTGACGAAGCATTTGGTTCGGTTGAGAAGCCCAGGGTTTTCGGCTCCAGCTACAACTCTATCGACACTATGCCTGTACAGAAATCCATCTGGGCAGAGGGCAGACCCGAGCGTGTGCAGGATATGCTCAACAGGGCCAACAACCAACGGCCGAGGGCTGCCATCGAAAGCGCCGGTGGCAATACTGAGATCAACAAGGAGCGAATCAAGAGAATTGCCGAGACACTCACTGGTGGCAAGATGGATGACGAGGCGAGGCGGTGATGAGGCTGAGATGATTGTGTATGTATATGCTCACTGTATCATGGTAGGGCTTTTGTGGAGCCTGCGTAGATGGAGACTTTCACGTACTGCCACTTGGAGAAGCTGCCTCCCTCTTCTTCACCATACCCCGTGTATCGATCTGATTATATGTAGTTGCACTTTCCTGAAGTAGAGGAAAGGGCATGTTGTTAAAATATCGTTGAACCGCCCAACCCTTTCATCCTTCGTGGGCACATTGATCCATTTGTTGTTCAAGCAGATTGGAAGCCCTTCAAAATCACGAGCCTCGAGAGACCACAAACAGTTGATCTCCACCTGGACGAGAGAAAGAAGAGTACAAGTCAAGAGATCTGCTCAGGGGTATTAACTTTCATGTAAATCCAACTACATCACATCGTTGCATCTCTGTCGTGTGCATTTAGAGGCCGCTGTTCATCGTCGTCATTCTCATCACGATTCTTCCGCCACCAACCACCCTTGAACAAATCCGAGAACAGCGCGCTGCCATGATAGGAGCTCTTCCTCCTGCTACGCGATCTATGAGTGTTGATTTGTGCGGGCATAGTGTTGGATCGCGATAGCCCAGTGCCCCGCTCTAGGGACATCGGGTCATCAACATTGCTCGCAATGTCTACATTTAGAGATTTGCCCGCACTAGATCGACGACGCCGCCGGTGACGCTGTTGGACGGCTGTGGGGAGCTTTGCGGGGTGGGATGTGGATGATGTGGGCCGCTCGAATGTACCGTATTGCTCGGCGGCGTCTCCGATTGATTCCCAGATCGCCTTCACTTCTTTGAGCGTCGCTGCTCGATGTCTACGCTTGTTGTGAGTGTGATGAACATGAGCAGCTTTGTGCGGTGTCGTCGAAGAACTGCTTCGTTGTACGGATTTCCGAATCAAACCAGTACGCTCGTCCGCCTCTTCGTCAAGCTCGTCGTCGGAATATGCCGAAGTTGAGTCGTTGGTATCTGTATCTGGATCGCCAACGAAACCCATACCAGGCGCGAGTACTGTTTGAGGGATCTCCGATTTGAGTATGTGATGCTCCACATCCTCCTCATCCTGGAATCTCCAGCTTAGTGCAAGCACTCCTGCAAGCAATAGGACCGTTCCAAGAGCAATGAGACCTGCATGCAAGGGAGGTAGGCGATCCATCTGCTGGAAGTAAATCAGACCATCCAGGATGGCAACAATGTTGTAGATGCAAAATACAAAGGGATAGAGAATGCTCGTCGATATGAGCTTTAGTCCATGATGTAGGTAGTAGAGCTGTGACAGCGACAAGAACAGGAAAGCCAAAACCAAAAGCCAAGGCTCAAATGTCTTGAACTGATTCTGATGATGCGACAGACTGCGCACGATGAGCTCCACGGCACTCTTGGCCAGCAAAAGGGCGTGAGCGGAGAGAACCCCAGAAACCAGTCCAAAAGCCATGCCATTGATCAGCAGTATCCTTGGACTTTCAATCCGGTGGCTGGCAATACACTTGCGCAATACAAATGTCATGATCACAACAGCCAATACGAACACCAAGGATAGGATAAACCATAGCAGGAAACCACGCATCCCGAGTAGATGCAGCAATTGTTGCAGATTGTGGCTTGGCTCCGGCATGGCCGAGAACAAGCTGATCAATATAGCTCCAGCGGCGACCAGCACCGTTCCATATGCAGTTCGCCATGTCCAAGGCTCTTTCAACAACAGGCTCGCTAGTATGCTGTTGAACACCAACCCCGAAGCTTGTAGAGTGCTCAGGAGAGGGAGAGGCAATGCAACGATTTGTATAGTGGATCCCACGATATTCGCGACCAGAAATAGCATCATCCCAATCTGCCATCGTCGTCGTCGATAGGGTGGTCGGCGTGTGAAGTGGTCCTCTYTTTCATCCTCGAGCATATGCGACTTGCGCTGTAGAGTCAGACCGACGGATTGAACGCATGTCGAGAGCAGTCCAACGATGATGCCCACCGCCATGGCCCCCTCTGGACTCATCTTCCACCCTCCCATTATATCAAGTTGTTGTGGTGTCGTGTCGTGCGGTCTTGTGGCAAGATTGTGGTATCGTCGAAGGAAGTTGGATCAGAGGGTATTGGTTCTCGCCATCCCTGACGTGCGTGTCCTTTGTCCTGGATAATTCAGGGGAGTTCTCGTGTAAGCAGCACGCGGTCGGTGGGAGGTCTTGTGACTATCGTATCCAAGCCAAGTTAATGGGTTGTTGTTGACGACGATCATCAAACGTGACGGTGACGGCGGTGGAGCGGTCGCTAGCGTTCCCCGAAAGTTTGAGAGTCTGATTGGCGCAGCAAGCGAGACCTTGACCTCTCTRCTAACCTGCAACGTGAGAGCAAGGTGAATCCATTGGAGCTCCATCTACCTCACCACACTTCCTCTGGACGGATAACTCTACCTTTCCATCCATCCGGAAGCTCGATACTGCCCGCTCTCCCTTTTCCCACCACATCTGCCGGCGCCATGTCTCAGATCCACGCCATGTCGGATGACCAGGTCAACACCGAGCTGCGCAAGATGACCGCCTTCATCAGGCAGGAGGCGCTCGAAAAGGCCCGCGAGATCCACCTCAAAGCCGACGAGGAGTTCAGCATCGAAAAGTCCAAGCTCGTGCGCTCCGAAACCTCGCGTATGGACACCGAGTATGAGAAGAAGTTCACGCAGGCTGGCATGAGCCAGCAAATCACAAAGTCCACACTTGCCAACAAGCAGCGTCTGCGGATTCTCAGCGCACGTCAGGAGCTGTTGGATTCCTTGTTTGAGGATGCCAACAAGAAGCTCTCCGACACGGCGTCCAAGGATAAGAAGAAGTATGAGAAGGTGTTGAGCAACTTGATCCTGGAAGGACTGTATGCGTTGGTAAACGAGAAGAAGGTTACCCTCAAGTGCAGGAAGAAGGATGACGATGTGGTCAAGAAGGCGGCAGACTCCGCCAAGGAGGAGTTCAAGAAGACCATGGACAAGGAGGTGGATGTGCAGCTTGACAAGGAAAAGGTTCCGGAGCAGTCGTAAGTGCTGAAGTTCACATACTATCGGCCTGCCAGCTAATCGTTTACAAACAGTGCGGGGGGTGTCATCATTGTCAACAGCACCGGCAAGATTGACATCAACAACACCTTTGAGGAGCGATTGCGTCTCTTGGAGACCGACGCACTACCCGTCGTTCGTTCGACACTGTTTGGAGAGAACAAGAACAGAAAGTTCAGAGATTAGGCGAGCGATGTGCCGGTCCGGATGCTGATATTTGTACAATGTCGCTGCTGGTCCATACATGTGTTTTAGAGTATCAGAGGCGTTTTTCAGAGGTAGCATATGAACATCTTGAAAGCATTGCGGACATGATCTGACTTGGTGAAGTGCATTGATTGACGAGAACCGACGAATGTATGCTGAATCTGCTTGTACCACTTTTGTATATCTAACACCATCGACAAGCGAGCAATACCCTTCGTTGCATTGCCGAGCTGAACGCACCACCGCGTCTACATGTCCTCGTCTGCATGTCCTCATCTGCAGGTTGGCCCGCACTGGACGCCTAGCTATGCGAAGCTCCATCTCCCTCCATGATCGCGCCGGCCAAGCTCTGACTGACGATACCCTCATCAACACAGCCTTCAAGAATCTCCATCAGWTCGTCCTCGACGGTCTCATCCCTTTCACTCTGTGCCGGACCCCCGTACAGCAACGCCGCAATCTCCCGAGCAACGAGCCCTCTCTGCTGTGCGGAATCTTCAACATCCTCATCGTCGGCAAGCTTAGCATGCTGCACAGCACCCTTGTAAAAGGTCTGAGCGTTTGCGATCAAGGTCTTCGCACTCTTCAACACCACTTCCGAAAGATCAGCATTCCGAATGGTAGCGACGCGGTGTCGCAAGAGCTCTAAGTCGCCCTTGGACTTGTACACCTCCGCCTTACGATCTTGTGCATCCTCCGTGGTCAGTTTACTTGCTTTCGAGAACAAGTCTTGTGACAGGCCAAGCTGTTTCCAGCACACAGTCGCTGGCAAGCCAGAGGACTCGCCGAAACGATCGATGGCAGAGAGTACGAGCTCGATCCGTGCATCCGCTTCAGCACAGAGCATGCTTGCGTCGCTGTCTTTGCCAGGCACATCAAATGAGCTCAGACGCTCAAGGTATGTCTCCATTCCAATCACCTGTGCCTCGAATTGAGCATTGGCGTAGGTGGCCACGAAGACAGCCCTGTCCAGTGCCACGGATGTTCGAGCAGAGTCCTGCTCCTCGGTGGGAAGAAGAGAGATGTACCTGGGCGCTTTTTCCTCAGCCAGGGCCTGCGCCATATCTCCAAGGCTTTGAAGATTGGACTCGTCTACCAACGGGATGAGCGTGGTCAGAGCTGAAAGTGAGGCATGCACTGTGTCAAGAAGATCGCTAGCTGATACAGGGGTCTCGATTGTGGCAACTTGCTCGTCCATGTCTGTATCGGTAGACGGGGCTGATGCTGCTGCTGGCGTACGTTGTTCCCCTTGATTGACTGAAACCCCGCCCTCTTCTGTATCGGGGAAGTCCAGTCGATGCTGCTCGAACATCATCTCCTGTCTGGACAAACACGACGAAAGCAATTCCAACGCTTCCTGCAGAGGCTTGGCTGCTTCTTCTGAGCGATCATCCTCCGAGAGCTCCTCCGCAAGACTGGTCAAGACTTGAGCAGTATTGAAGAGGGCATCTGGGTTATCTTGACTGAGCCGTAGGGCATGACGATGGGATTCTAGGGTGAGCTGTAACCAGTCCACTAGAGGAACACCAATGTGCTCCACCAAAGCTGGTTGCTGGGAGATCTCGAGCTGAAGGCGAGCCTTGTTATAGGCGAGATCCAGGCTTTCGGGATGCTTTTGCAAACCCTTGTCGTACAACTCCAGAGCTCTCAGAAACGCCCGTCCAGACTTTGCTGGGTCTCCAACACGATGCTTGCCACCTGCAGCCTCTTCGATGTCCGCTGCCTCCCTTGATCGATGTGTTAGATCTGGTTCGATAGATATACATCCTGTTCGAACTCACTGAAAATCGTCGGCGGTGACAGGAACGGCTTTGGCCTTTTTCTTTGGAGGCGGCCGAGTGAACTGCTTCGGTTTGGATGCCCCCATGTTGATCTCGAACACCTCCACTCACTGATGTTTGATGGATAAATTATTTGCAAAGGTCCCGTCTTCAAAGTTCGGACCCTTGAAGTACGGTGCGCTTTTAGCGACAACTCTGCAACAATCTTTTTTTAGTAGAACTAAGGTACACTACTTACGCTACCTCGGAACATAACCGTTCCGAGAGGTTAGCGGTGATTTTTAGTTATTGTACGGGCGCTTCCGATATAGCCTCTTTATCTAGTGTGTAGATGTAGTCCTAATTAATAGATTAATTATAGAAGTAAAGTTGTCTAAAGCCTATATCTATAACTATATATTAGGCACTCCCTTTATATAGTAGACAGATCGAGAAATGGATATACGCCCGTATAATGCGTTTACGACTGTTAAAGTAGTACTATATAGATATCTATTAAAGGAACGAACGAAACTACTAAAAACAACTCCTCTCTAAACTTACGAAGTACCTACTATCTTTATTCTTATCGCAACCTTTTAGATTAACGACGCTTCGACCGATTACGCGTATAATTCACGGGTAGTTTACTCGTGTTCTTAGATAATTACGAAACCTTCGAGATCGTCCGCTTATAGCTTAAATGTAAGGGCCGTGTAAGAGCCCTTATAATAATAGGATTAATAGAGGTAGCTAGATTAACTAATCTTAGAGAAGGGAGTGTAATATAACCTAACTGCTTAGCGTAGGCTTAGCGCATATATAACTCCTACGCACAGCGTATATTTAACCTATAAGAATTAGTCTTATTATAAGGGTGTTATAAACAGGGGGTCTTAATACTAAGCAGTGATTCTTAGATATGTACGATATTGCCTAGGGAGCGAAAGGGAACAGGTAACGAGGACATTGCCCTTTTATAGGATTGCGCCCGGTGCTAGTTRGGCTCGGCGGTGCCGTAGAGGTACCGCAGAGTTATCCTTTAGCCGTCGCATCCGTACAGGGAAATCCTGCTAAGGGTGTAATTCCCTTATTCTTTCTAAGAGGGATTCCCTAGGTAAGGGTTTAAAGGGCGGTGTCCCGCTCCTTTAGGGTCCCCTTATAGTATGCCCCCCCCCCTTAGTGCTCTATCCCGGAGCACTTTTCCGCATTTTGTTTCCTATAGTTAAAGGACTATAGCCCCGGTACCGCTACGGTACCTCTACGCCTTATCTTAGGTGCAGTAGCGTAATATAAGCAATATAAGTGAATTTAGTTATTCACTTTTGTTTTGCCAATTATTAGAAGCCGAGAAAATTCACTTATTTTTCCTTATAAAGCCTATTGTATTYRCTTTTTYCGAGTGACTTTTTRTGYAGGTAGTRCAACCTTATCTTTAAGGTGCCGCRGAGGTGCTTYACTTCTACTACAAAAYACTCGTTAGTTATAGGTTRTTCTCCTTTATTAACACTATTATCTAAATCCGCTATTACCTCTACTCTACTACTACGCCCTTTGCTAAGYAGCATCCTTCCCCTCTTACCTAAGGACGAGGCCTTCGACATCCGCCGTAATCYAGAGCGTTACTAGCGTTATCTAAACACTCTTTAYAGTTCCCCTCCTCGGCTACGGCGTCGCCCTTAGACAATTATAGGTRACCGTAATAATCGTCGTACTTTATAGAATAGCATAACCGCTTAGCTTAGTAGCGGTAGTAAGATRTCTACGACTCTCCCTCGCTAGGCCTATAGCGTAGGCGAGACTAATGCCTCTAACGAGCCTATTACTAAGGTTACCCGCTTCCCTACTAATACGTAGCCTCGGCTAGATGTTCGAGTTTAGTACTGTCGTACGTATGTTGCGGTACCTCTACGGTAGCTTTTAACTAACCGCGCGATAGTCGAGTGTCTTCGTCGTTACTCCCCCGTTACTAGTAACCGGAACACCCTTACTAAGGCGAAGTAATTGCCTCTTAATTGCCCTTGTAACTACGCCTCGTAGTCTCCTAATAACTGCACTAATTACAAGGGTAACAAGTCCCGCCCCTAGTACTATCCTCTGCTATCTAAGATAGCTCGTGCTACTAACATCTTAGAGTACGTATATATCTCTACGGTACCTCTATAGCACCCTTGCTAATCTTTTTATAGCTTCGTCGTACTGCCGAGAAGACCTCCCCTAGTAACGATCGCGACCGTCGTAAGGTCCGCTTCTGTAACTACGCTTCTAAGTTCTATCGTCGTGCGAAGCAGACGGGTACCGACTACCTTAATAACATAGAGTCTAAGGGCATTATTAAGAAGGTGAAGCGTACTACGAAGGGCAATAGTGCTAATTAGCCGACTTAGAACTAGTGGGCCGCGAGGGATATCGAGGCTATAAAGCGTCGTAAGGCGGCTTAGGAGATGTACCGTAATAGTAGTAGTAGTAGCGGCGGCCCGCCCTCGAATATAGTCGTGGATGCTACTACTAAGAACGCGATTCTTGTCTCCCTATCTAACAACCGCACTCGGCGTTTAATTTAGTAGGGGAAGAGTGCCGTTTAGGTCGCCCTACGGCAGCTCTACGGTGCCTTCGCGTTCTAAGACATTATTACACCTCTGCTAAGAGTGCTAAGCGTTGTTTTTAAAGATATTATTATGCCTCTAATAAGAGCACTAAGCGTTGCTTTTTAGATATTATTGTACCTCCGAAGGAGAGTACTAAGCCGGTTAGGGTAATAAACTCTATACAAAAGAAACTACATTCTATACTTTTCGACTCCTTTTAGAAGGTCTCCCTCTCTTCCTTTTTAGTGCTAAGGTAGTTACCCCGCTCTACGGTAGCTCTACGGCACCTCTATTTCGCCTTCGTGCGGCCTCGTACTTAGTAATAAGAATTAGAGCGTTCCCTATTTCCTCCTCCTATAACTATTTATCGTATTGTAGTACCTATCCTTTCTATCGGATGTAGTACTTCCTTCTGCCGCTATCGGCATTATCCTCGTATTTAAGGATCTTCTCTACTTCGAACTCTTCCCCCCCCCCCTTATTATCGCTATCCTCGAGTAGTTCCACTAGTAGCGGCATAAAGCTATCTCGTGTAGTGTATAGTTCTAGTAAGGAGACGTAGAAGATGGGGTAGAAGCGCTTTATTACTAGTAGTAAGTTAAGCTTGTACGCTATCGTGCCCATCCGTTAAAGGATTATAAAGGGCCCGAGATATTTGTTATCTATCTTACGGCTAGGCCGCTTAGTACGGATGTTCTTTCCCGACAGGAGGACTTTGTTACTAACGCTAAAGTACCTCTACGCTACCGTGCGGTCGTAGTAGCGTTTAAGGAGTACATCTACGTAGAGAAGGCAGTCTCGGGCCTAGTCGAAATCGTCCCTTCTCTRTTAYAGCTAAGCGCTAGCCTRCTCGATTAGGGCTAGTTCCTTTRTAGGGCGTACCCTCTAGCTTTATAGTAGGTACTCTAGGTCGATAGCGCGGCTAATGCTATTAAACGATGTTAGYTCGACGCCGTACGCTACCTCTATAGGTAACTTCCCTAGCCCTACGTAGGTTTTGCTATTATRGGCGTACGCTACCGTRGCTAAYAAGCGGGCCTAGTCGTCTTAATCCYAATTRTAGTAGATRCGYAAGTACGCTTCTAACTATTAGTTAAGCCGTTTAGTTTAGCTATCCGTTTAAGGATAAAAAGTAGTGCTAAGGCGTCGTTTAATACTAAGGTAAAAGCAAAACACACTCTAGTATGTACTAGTGAACACTAATCCACGGTCCGAGATAATATCGTCTAGAGCGCCTRTTTTACAGATAATRCGGCGGTAYACTAGTTCCGTAAGTGCTACCGCATCGATATCCTTAGTAATAGGGAGGTACCTTACTAGCTTAGAGAAGCGGTTAACGACAACGAGAACGGCGTCGTAGATCTTACCGCTAAATCCTCTTAATAGTRGTAGACCTRTAATAAAGTCTATAGAGATTAACTTCTAAGGGGTTAATAGTTTTGTTAGGGGCCGGAGCTCGCTATATAGCTTATAATGCTTCGTCTTAGCGCGTTAACAGACATCGTATTCGGCTACGTAGTTCCTCACGTCCTTAGCGAGGCGTAGCTAAAAGTACTTGGCCGAAAGGACGTCGGTAGTACGCTATCGCCTATAGTGTCTAGCGGTAGGATCGTCGTAGTTGCGATATAGAAGCTCCTACCGGAGGGTAACGGAGGCGGGAACATATACCTTTCCGTTACACCGAAGAAGTCTATCTTTATCGGTGGTCTAGGTCTTAGCTAAGCCTATTAGTCTGTCCGACCTTTACGGTACCTCTGCGGTACCGTTACGCTCTTCCGTCGGCGTTAGAGGATCGCCCGGGGAATTTGTAGTCGCTAAAGCAGCCTCCTTCCGTTTGTCTTAAGCATAAGCGTCTCTTTACTAGACCTCTCGGATAAAGTCTCGAGTCGACTCTAGAGGCTCTCCTTAATACGCTGCTTCGTCCTTATACGCTATAGCGACGAGGAAACGTAGTACGAGGGTTTTRCAATTCCTAGTRCTAGTAGTAGCGAGTAACAAGCCTCCTACSGTGCTRTCGAGAGTGTCGCTAGATAGCTAGCTAAAACTAGTTACTAGCCTCTCTAACCTAAGCTAATCGAGCTTATTATAGGATAATAGGAGACCTAGGTTCCTRTATRAACTTTCYRGGTCGGTACCGCGGYAGCTYTRCGGTACCTCTATAGGGTAGTCCGCGTAGCTATCGAGCGTTATAACTCTTAGTTGCTRCTATAAGGATAGTAGAAGTCCTAATAGCTRCTCGTCTTTAGCCGTTCCTTTRAATCCTATAAAGTAATCCGGTCGACGAGATAAACTATTAGAAGGGTTCGYMGTCCCCTTCTTRTACTTAATAGTAAAGTCGTACGCTRCTAACCTTTYCGTAATCCTAGCCTAACGACTATCTAAGACCTTTRTCGTTATAAAGTACTTTAGGTTATAGTAGTCGGTAAGAACTCGGATAGGGTGCGCTGCCCCTTCTAAGTAGTATCTCTAGACTTTAAAGCTTTTAGAGATGGCTATTAGTTCTTTGTCGGGCGTGCCGTAACGAATCTAAGGACTAACGAAGCTCTTGGAGTAGTAGGCAACTAGGTGCTAATATACCTGTTCCGCCTCTACGGTACCTCTACGGTAGGGCTGTAGTAGGATACCGGCATACATAGCATCCGAGGCATCGGTAATAACTATAATAGGAAGCGTAGGGTCGAAATGTTATAACAGGGGTGCCGACGTAAAGGCATCTTTTAACCTTTAGAAAGCCTTCCCCGCCTCCTCGGTCTACTAGAAGGGACCTCTTACCACCTTATTTTTCTTTTTTCCTAGCACTATAGTGCCGCCGGCAAGCATCTGGTTTAGGGGTCTAGCGATGTCTAAATATCCCTAGATAAAGCGTCGGTAGAAGTTAGTAAAGCTAAGGAACACTTGGATATCTCGGTAGTAACGTGGTTCTAGCCATTCTTAGATAGTAGTAACTCTGTTGTTATCTATTACAACCCCCTCTAGCGTAACAACAAAGCTAAGGAATTCTACGCTCTTTATGTGAAACTCGCACTTAGAGGGCTTAGTATATAACTTCCATTCCCGTAGACGTTATAGGACCTACTTTACGTGCTCCTTATGTTCTGCTTCGTTCTTAGAGTAGATAAGGATGTTATTAAGGTACACTACGCATATCCTGTTAACGAGGCTAGCTAGCGCATAGTTAATGTATAACTAGAACGTTGTAGGGGCGTTAGCTAAGCCGAACGGCATAACTAAGTACTTAAAGAGTCTATACCGCGTTTTAAATGCGGTTTTCCACTTATCCCCTTCCCGAATGCGGAGCCGGTAATATGCATCCTTTAGGTCCAACTTAGTAAAGATATAGGAGTGGCTAAACCGGTCTAAAAGCTTACTAATTAGGGGCAGGGGGTACCTGTTCTTAATTGTAATGCGATTAAGCCCTCGGTAATCGACGCACAACCGCATAGTGTTGTCCTTTTTTAGAACAAAGAGGATTAGTGCTCCGTAAGGGGACTTGCTTAGCCGTATCCATCCTTTAGTAAGAGCGTTGTCTAAGTACTCTCGAAGGATCCCTAACTCTCGCTATAAGAGGTTGTAGATAGGTAGTTAGGGAGGGTCCTTACCCTCCTTAAGGTTAATAGCGTGGTCGTATTACGAGTGTTGTACAATAACCCCAGCTAGCTCTAGACTAAACACATCCGCCTAGTCTATGTATTTAGGGGGGATTTCCCCTATCTCGGCTTCCTTAGTAGTAGCGATAGTAAGCATCTCCTAGTATACTTATCGAGGCAGCTCTTAAAGCTCTTCGTGCCCGGCGTAGGCAGCCTTATACCGTTCGTAGTATAAGAGRGCTGCGATCTACTATTCTTTTCGACAGTTTGGATTAATAGTAGTTGGGTCTTAATTAGGGTTGTAGACCGCGTGGGGCCCTATAGGCTCGCCGATAGTAGCATTACGGGGGTCCTACGGTACCTCTACGGCAGCATCGCCGTTTAAGGGTTTTTCTTCCTTTACTATTGCCCTAATTAGGTAGTTTTGGTCTCCTATTTAGAATGCCGCTATACCGTCGATAAGGGCTTAGAGCAGGCGGTTTATAGGAAGGTCGGGAACCGTAGGGACATTATTATCGGAGGGCTTAGGCCCTAGGTCTCCCTATATAAACGTTCCTTTTCTAAAACTAATTAAGGGGTCGGTAGTATTAAGCCAATCCTACCCTAAGACTATATCGTAGCTAGTGAATAACCCTGCCTAGAAGGTCTGCCGCGTAACCTTTACGGTACCTTCGCGGTCCGCTATAGAGACGTCTAGCTAATAAGCTTTGTAGATGTCTATAGGGTAGTTATTTAGGAACCTAACTTTAGGTTTTAGAAGGTCTACGG
>NW_019716276.1:0-755 GCF_900074925.1 Ramularia collo-cygni | reverse complement strand
AATAATTGTTTAAGCATCCTCCTATGTTATAACTTTATAGTTACTACGCTAGCGTACTAGGGCGTTAGTAATCTCCTTCTCGGTAATTTTAGAGGTTGCCTAYATACTACGGCGGTRCTAGTTAGAGAGGCTTATRTTAGGGTRGTCCTAATTAGAGTAGCGAGTAACCGTAAAACGGCTTTCGTAGTCGCGGACCTACTAGAGATACTTCTATTAGTTYAGAGAGTCTAGTRCGGGAGGGTCGCGTTTTGCTAGTTCGMGGAGGACGTCCTACGAAGGTGCCTCTACGGTACCTTTRCGGTAGCTTCGGTCTTCTACGTAACTCCTAAGAGATTCTTGTCTTTTTCTTTTATTAGAGCTTGCCTCTTAATACTTAGATCGCTAGGCGACGAGCAGCTCTAGCCTCTACATCTAATCGATCGAGGCTTCGATAGGGTCTATAGCCTATAGAGTAGCAATTGCACGGTATAGGTTRTAAGGGACACTATTATTATTAATGCCCTCCTTAATAGATRGTTCTTTTTRTAATRTAGTGTCTAGAGGAGGGTTTTCTTCTCTAGGAGGTTCGCGGCTGCCTTACGGTGCCTTTACGGTACCTCCGTCTAGATCGAGCTAATCCTCTAGTCTAGCGCTGCTACTAGGCGTCATATCTTCCTTATCGATAATGAACCCTAGGGGATTATTAGCCTCGGTACGTTTAGGTCGTACGGCTCTTTTTCCTGCTAAAGACATTTTCGATAGGTTAGTAGGGATCT
>NW_019716302.1:0-6290 GCF_900074925.1 Ramularia collo-cygni | reverse complement strand
TATGTATGTATGTATGTATGTATGTATGTATGTATGTATGTATGTATGTATGTATGTATGTATGTATGTATGTATGTATGTATGTATGTATGTATAGAGAGCAATGTATGAACATAAAGTCCACTCGTCCTTCCTTCGCAAGGCCACCTAGGGGAGCAGCATTAATCACCCTAACCCTTTCCGTCCGTGTCGCCTTGGCAAAAGTAAACAAACCTCCCAACCTGTATAGGGGAATCAAGGACTCGAACCCAGTCACTTTTGAAACTTCCAGCAAAACAAAATTTCGAGCTCACGCTCGAAAGGTGTAATTCCAAAGATTGATAATGCGGCTTGGTGCAGTGAGCCAAGGATTCATCTGGTAAAAGGCAAGGTGAATGCTGATTAACCCAACTGCGCCGTCAAGGAAAACAAAATTTGAGTTGATTATATACTAGGACTGTAGGCTGCCGAAGATCTGCCGAATCTTGCCCCGCGCCGCCTCAAGGGATTCTCCAGTCTCTTCCATTCTTTTCACCTCATGAGAAGAGACAGTACAATTAAGATCCAGGATAGGTGATAAAAAGTCTCCAAAGCTCCAGAGAAATAACGCCACAAGGGTATCTATCCCATTCCATCCCATCAAAGCCTCCATCAATTAATCACTCAAATCACCTCATCATTTAATCTGCTGTTTCGTCATACTCAAATCCCTCACAAACTCCTCCACAATTTTATCATCCAATTCATCGACTCTAGGGTCTACCTTCTTCTCCTTGACTTCCTCTTCCTTCTCTTCAGTCTTGCTTCCCAGTCCCACGGCTCCCATCACAACTGCTGGGAGTGCCGAGACTTGTTCAACGGCTTGGCCGGCTAATTGTTGCGCTTGCTCGAGCACGCCGGGTTTCTCGGCTCCATCATCGATGAGAGGAGTTTCTTTCGGAGCTTGACCTACGGTGCGGGTTTCCACGACGGTGTGGCTTGTTCCTTGACCGTCGATGGTGGTGTTTGGTGTTCCGTGCTCTAATTGGCCTTCAGCGTGTGTGCCGCTTTGTTGCTCGAAGCGGGTTGAGGAAGTTCCTTGACGGGAATCTGCGGGTGGTGAGGAGACTTCTTTGTCGTGGTAGGGGACGGTGTAGGTTCCTGCTCGGGATGTCTCTGGGAGGGAAGATTCAGAGGATTCGTTGCGGATGTGTTCTGGGTCGGATGATGTTGTCGTTGCAGGAGTAGTCTCGGGAGCCAGCTTTGAAGCGGCGACTGTGTTGAAAGACTTTGGTTCGCCATTCTGTTCTGTTTGCACAACAGGTGTAGACGCTCCGTCCATTGTTGCAGTACTGGTAGCCATGGTAGTTGGTTCAATCGGGTTTCCGTTGGATTCCTTCTTCTCACTCTGACTCGCAGGTGTGGGTGCTTGTCCAGATGCAGAAGCAAATCTCTGAGCAGATTGTCTTCCAGGACTGAGAGCAAGTCTGGCAACTCCAGCATCAGGATGTAGACCCGCCAAGACTGTCTTCCGCGGCGCGCCGTTTCTGCAAGTTTCAGGTCAGCCATGGCATCATTTCTTCAGGGATATCTTGGTTTCACCCACTCGCTGCCAACTCCCACTGCAACCAGATCGCCGTCTTGATCATACTCCCACTTGATTGGTCCAATGGGGAATGTTCTGTGTCCCTTTTCTTTGACATCTTCCTTCCACCTCATTGATTCAACGATTTTGTCTTCCAGGAAAGGCATGTCTCCAAAACTCCAGTCCAGCTGTCCTCCATACTTCTWGGGAATGTTCTCCATGGGGATAAATCTACTCAAGACTTCCAACTTCTTCCCATCTGGCACGATTTGAATCTTGGCGACGGTAATCGGATCGAACCAATTCTTCACCCAGTCCCACACAGTAGGGAAGAAGCTGGGAGCACCAATCACGAAGATTCTATCCAGCGTTTCCGGGTAGTGAGCAGTAGCAAGAGCGGAAGAGTCTTGCAGATGGGAGCGGAGATTCCAAAACTGCTTCAATCCCACCTTGGAAATGTCCACAATGTTKCTGCTCTGACTGACGGGGGTGGAAGCATTCGGACGACCAGGAATGGCCGAACAGAGTGGAAGAACGAAACGACACATGTTCTCATACAACGCGAACAAGCGCAACATCTTCCTGGGAACCTTGCTCTTGACCGCATCCTTTCCTTTTTTCTTATCCCGGTCCGAGTCCTGCTCATATGCAGTGATGTCCTTGTATTTCACATTGGCGACTTCGAAAACGTAGAGAGGGATGCCACGGTTGTCTCTCCGTCCCGTCCATTGTGGATAGAGACGTCGGGTCTGCTCATACTCTTGGACATCAATTCCTTCGTAGAGGGAATCCAGCTGGTTCTCCTTCCGCCAGTCTTCTGTGGTTTTGAATTGACCAAAAGCATCGTTGGGAACGAACTTCCTTGCACGGAGATATCTTAGAAGCGTCTCATCGTCATGGGAGGCGGATGTTTTGGACTCGGGATCGGCGGGTTCGTAGTATCCTTTTCGGTGGCAGAGTTTCTTGAACTCTTCAAGTGCCGATGATTGAGAGTCGGAGAGTTGGCCGGCGTGACCTGCGGGCCACTGTGTGGCAATCTTGTCAGTTTTGTGGTGAGAAGAAGATCATGTCAGCTGCTTACTTACGGTGTAGGAAGCGACACGCTTCAAGTCGGCTCCCGGTGGCTTCAGAGAATTGTTGCTCATTGCGGGAAAGAATGGTGCACGTGCAGGGAGGATGTAAATAGGGTAATGTAGACGTCACACAGCAGAAAAGCAGCAGTGCACAAGGAGGAGGAAAAATGAAAAATGAATTGTCTATGTATAGTATAGTGTAGTATAAGCACGGCACCGCACCTTGCGTTCTGTTCCCTCGCGTCCGTCGTGATTATGACGGCATGTCCTGCCCCGCGCTCCGTTCATGTGCGAAAGGCCGGTGGGAAATACCTTGCCTTGCCTTGCATTATGCGCGCGGATGCTCGAGGAATCGGCTGACAATCCGCCCGGACTTCCGGGGCGGCGTTAACATTAGAAATGTGGTGGGTTGGTGCTGATGATGCTGTCAGCGGTTGTGTTGCATGTGTTGCTGGTTGTCACAAGCATCGCCTGGCTTGATGCAAATTGACAGGTCGCGTCGTCATGGTTGATGGAGGTTGGAATGAAACAATGGAAGCTTTGAAGCGGAGTGACCTCATTAATTATCCGTCCATCAATTGACGGTGGATAGGTATCCCTGTCGCATGACCATCTTCACTTGTACATCCCCCACCATGGCCACCAACACCACCGCCACCCCTCTCCCTCCCCCCATCTTGCGACTCCCCGACGAGTTGCTCGAGGCGATTGTAGAATATCTCCCACCCCGCGAGACTGTCGCGTGTGGCTGCACATGCTCCCGCTTCAACAAAATCACCTACGAACCGCTGGTTTGGCGACGACATTGTATCCGGCGATGGCGCTTCTGGGACGAGAGGCACGAGCTGGAAGAGAAGCTGGCCCTCCCACCCGTGCAGACCAAATGGCGACAATTGTTCCAGCAGCGGGACAAGTCAGATCAGGACGCAATGGAGCTGTTTGATAAGATGCTCCTCACCCAGCAGCATCGGTATGCCCGCATGGAAACACTGGCGGCCGGAGGATATGACGTGAAAGATCTCATGCGGAAATTAAGGGATAAGACGGATGATGATGCGCACGATGTCCTGGCCCGACGATTCCACGCGACCGCCATCTTGGGACAGATCCACCGCGCGACGGCACTCGACAAGTGGACCCGCCTCCAGCAACGACAGATGGTGCGACTGGAGGAGGTGCTCAGTGCATACGACATGTTTGTCCTGTCCGGCGAGAGGGGTGATATGAGGCAGATTGAGCGGGAATTGGATCGTCTGGCCGAGTGTGTTCGCGCCACCACCTCCGACTTTGACGCCCTTTCCACCCGACAAAAGGCCATTGAGACGGCACGCTATCTCCGCGAGCAACGTTTGGTGGGAAATCCCTCCGAAGACAACTACCATGCTCTTCGCAACAACTTCCTCTCCATGGCCCTCTTCGACGAACCACACACCTCGCTCCCTCTCCAATCCGTTGCCATTTACTGTGCAGTGGCGAGAAGATTGGGTATCAACGCCAAACCCTCCAACTACCCACATCATGTGCATGCTGTCATTGAGGCTCCATGCGATTATACCCTCGATGGCCAACGCAAGAGTTCCCTCGATTCATCGTCAACAGAAGAGCATGTCACCGAAACGATGCACATGGATCCGTGGCGTTCATCCGAAGAAGTCCCTCAAGAAACCCTCCGTCTGCGTCTTCTTCAAATGGGAGCTCCTCCAGCACACCACGCCCGGCATTTAGGAAGCACCTCCACTCTGGAAGTCGCTCTCCGCACAGGCCGAAACATTATGACTTCGGTCCAGGACAGCCGCGAACGCCAACGATCAGGCTCCACATCAACACCCTATCCCCTCTCAGATCCCGATGTTGAAGCTTCATGGTACAGCATGTTGTGGTCCATGTTGGTCCTAGGTGACCACAATGCCGACTCGTCTCTTCATCGAAGAAAGCAATGTCTCCCATACCTCATCGAACACTTCCAAGCTCACTTCCCCGAAGATCTGGGATTGATTGAAAAGCATCTCCCTCATCTATTCGAAGGCGAGCAAGAACACAACTTCCTCACACAACTCATCACCACGGCTCGAGCAGCAGACGACAACAAGAAGGCTCCCAACTATCGACATGTACAAGAAAAGCAAACTTGGCGAGCAGACGAATTCTCAACAACCATGACGGAATATGTGACGAGGACCCTGCCCATCAAACACAAAATCGGCACTCACCYCCGCCACCGCCGCTTCGGCTACGAAGGCGTCATCGTCGGCTGGGATGTCCGCTGCGACGCCGAACCTCGTTGGATCGAACAGATGCGTGTCGACGACCTCCCTCGAGGCCGTCATCAACCCTTTTACAATGTGGTGTATGACTCCCCCATCACGCGTTGCAAAGTCTTTTATTCCGTCATGTGTGCTGATGTTTTTGGGGGATATAGGGCCGATGACAAGAGTGTGCGCTATGTGGCCGAGGAGAATGTCGTGGCGTTGACGACGGGAGAGGTGCCGGGAGAGGGCATCATGAGTTTGGCCGGCAGGTGGTTTCTACGCTGGGATCCCATGGCTGAAGGCGGAGGGAGGTTTGTGAGTAATATGAAGGAGGAGTATCCGCATGATTGATGGTGTGTGGGGATGAGGGATGAAATTATGGACTTTCGTTGAGATGTCAATGAGTGAATGAATGTGATGAGATATGTGGTTTATGGTTCGGGAAGGACGGGCGAAAAGAAAGAAGCTCGGCATTTTGACAGTAAGTCGACCCTTTTCACTTCATCTTATATCTCTCTTCCTTACAGATCAACAAAAGTTTGAGTGTCGGATCGTTCTGCATGCGGCATGGCATGTTAAGCTGCAAATGCGACTGTAGAGATAGTTGCGACGTTCTGTCTGTTACTTTTGCTTGGACTTTTTCTTCGGTCTGGAGTGATGGCTTGCAAAATGGAAACTGTCTCTCATTTACTTACACTTCATCTGCTGGGTTGGATTGGACTAGGGTAAGGGTTGGGGTCGTGAAGAATGTTATGGGCTTGTGAGGTAGTCGGGGAGAATGATGATTGCAGAGTGTTTGTTTGTTAAAGGTAAGAAGATTATTTATAGCGATTGTGGAGAGTTTGTGTTTTGCTGGAGATTTGATGGGGTGGTTGAGATTGTGTGCGGCTCAGGTATGCATGTATAGTGATGCTCCGTGTGCTTTTTACGATCGTTCAACGTTGGGTTCTGGTGGGAGGATGTATGTATGCTGCATGTCACGTTGTGATGATAAACGGATGGATGTTTTGGAACAAGGCTTTTTATCTCCCAAGGTGAAGTATGAAACGCTGTGACAACGTCGATACGGAGACCGCCCCTTCAGGTTTCGTTGGTACCTCATCGTTGGGATAAGCGGCAGCGTGCTCGTGATATCTGCTCCTCCACCAATTCCAGTAAAAAGGGTCTTTGCTTTTCGCAATGTCTTTCCCACAGCCACTCACGACCGATTGTAACAGACAAACTCCTTGCCCGAGATGATAATGTGACCACCTGCAACAGCGTTCGTTCCTCGACGCAAGAATCTAGCATTCTCGTCAGTTAGAAGCGATCAGGACAACATCAAAGTCACTTGATACAACTCACGACATCATAAAAGTGAAAAACTCCCCATCAATTCACCCTCCAACCATGCTCAAAGCCTCTCACATCTCAACCCACAACCCC
>NW_019716303.1:0-5930 GCF_900074925.1 Ramularia collo-cygni | reverse complement strand
TATTCCTCAAGGCATGGGCGTCGGAGGGCTATGACAGGGAGAGCTTGGACCTTGCATGGAACGCAACAGCAGTTGTAGAAGCCACCGCACATCTATGTCCGAAGACTGTCGTCGTGATCCATGGACCTGGCGTTGTCTTGATGCCTTGGGCTGACAATGAGAACGTTACGGCGATTTTGTCAGCTCATTATCCGGGAGAGGAAATCGGGAATGCGATTGTCGATGTTCTTTGGGGGAAGCAAGAGCCTTCTGGTCGACTGCCCTACACCATTCCTAAAATTGAGTCGGATTATGGTCCACCGATCGTGAATCTGACCGGTGTGACTACAGACCCGAGTACGAATTTCACCGAGGGCCAACTCATTGATTACAGGCACTTTGATGCTGCTGAAATTGAGCCCCTTTTCGAATTTGGATTCGGCTTGTCTTATACTGAGTTCGAGCTGAGCCATGATCTGGATGTCAACATCAAGCCTCACCTCCCAGCGTCTCCAGACCGAACAATGGGTAAGATTCCTGGAGGTTGGAAAGATCTGTGGACCGAGGTAGCAACGGTCTCCGTGGAAGTTGGGAATGTGGGCGAATTATGGGGCTCCGTGGTACCACAGCTCTATCTTTCGTTTCCCCAAGATGAGACACCGTCTGGTACGCCTTTGAGAGTCTTGAGAGGGTTTGGCAAGGCGGTCTTGGAGCCCGGGGCCACTAAGAAGATGACATTCGCCCTGACTAGGAGGGATGTGAGCTTTTGGGATATCTCACAGCAGGATTGGGTCCTTCCAGACGGTACCTTCACATTCTCGGTTGGCTTCAGCTCGAGAGATTTCAGGGTCGAGCGAATGTCCCGTGTCAGAACTCAGTAACGGTCGATTGTGCTCTCGATAGATGGTAGCTCAGCCGGGAATCTAGCCGGTTTCTTGCATCGGACGCTGCATCCACATTCGGTATTGCTGGTTGAGGGCAGGGTGAATTCTCTCACAAAAGGTGATTTGCCCGTCCTATTATTCCGAACGATTGATGGCACTAATTGGAAACACATGARTGTAAATGCTTTCAAGGCCGAGAGGTAAGTGAGAGTCCTACCGTATGATGGACTGGATACATGCAGTGAGTATACTCCTCTGCAGATTTCCTCGTTCATCTTTGCYCGTCACTGCGCGCAGTATCAGAGCGTTTTATCAAATCTCTGTTTACAACAAGCGCCAAGGAGCAAAAATTCAGGCCAAGTCCAAGCGATCAGGGATTCAAACTCGTAGTAGTGCAGTCTGCAGTGCATGATCWGTAGGTAGTCGGTCAAGAAAGTATTTGTGCTCATCCGTCACGCCTTTCTTCCGAATTCCGACACCTTCGGGCCGCTCCCCCAAAGACATCAACTACCCCGAGAGTGGAGAATAGGTGTCTTCCAAACCGGCCGGGCGTGATCTGTGCGCCATACCTCAGTCTGGTCACTCTCCTTCAGTATACTTTAGAATCCACTCGTCCTCTACCAACTCCCGGGCGGAGCTACGCTGTTCCGGTTCCCACTGTAGCATCTTCCGCATGAAGCGCAGGAAGCACTCCCTTTCTTCTCTGCATTCTTCCCCATCGAGGAATCTCTCCCGTTGCTCAAGCGGTCTAGGTGAAAGCTTAGGAATATCTGCGATGAAGTCCCCTTTGTCGAGCGAGTGGTTAGCAAGTTCAATTTCATCGACGATTCCGGAAACCTCTCTCTCACCCTCGTCAGAAAAGAACTCGCTTCTCAGGTTTGCCCGAGCAAGAAGACTTGGCGGTGGAGGTCCGAGGAGAGCGGTCATCTCAGCGAGATGAGCTCGCCCCGTGTAGGTGCCGAATTCTGGATCGCGGCCGGTGAACAAGGGCTCGCCCTCGAAGGCATCCCACACCTACGAGAAGAGAAATGGGACTCAGTTGTGCGATTTGCTCTCAAGCCGATCAATGCTTACCATGCACCCCACGTTCCAAATGTCCACGCTATATGTCCACGGAATGTCCAAGATGATTTCTGGAGCGTGGTAGTCACAGGGCTGGACAACTTCACGATGCTCATGTCCATCGTCCAACGGCACGGCCAAACCAAAGTCGCACAGCATAGACAGGCCGAACTCCTTCGGTGTGCCCATTTCGCGGGACGGGTAGACGATGGTGCCATGCAGTTCCTTCTTTGGACTGGGCTCCTTCAACTCGTCACTCTCAAAACGAGTCAGAACCGACGAGTCTGCTTCGAGTAGGATGTTCTCTTCTCTGATGTCGGTATGTGCCACGTGACATTCCGTGTGCAGCAGGTCCAAGGCGAGGAACAGACGTTGGAGTACCAATGCCAAGACTGGAGCTGGCAACCTTCCGACGGGACTGCGATGTCTGATCTTGCGGATGCTCTCCCATAGAGGGGGATGCACTAKACATAGATGCCGCCCACTCGGACCTTCGACATCAAAGGAATTGAGTAAAGAGCGTATGGCACCACGGCCCGGGTGGTGGTCGGGGGATTCTGCGATCCGTTTGTAGGCGTCCAGCTCCCTGTCCAGCTCGCTTCCCCTCAATTCGGCGGACTTGACACAGACTTTGAGAGCAACGTACTGACACTCACTGAAAGGGGTGAGTGATGGGGACGGCATGGTCCAACGTGAGGCTCGTAGAACTCACTGAAGGTCTCGTGCCAGCCAAACAGTCGAGCTTCCGCCAAAGCCCAATTTTCCCACGACTTGATAGCGGCTCTGGAATGTTTGTCCAATTCGAACGGGATAGTACACCTTCGCAGCGTAGCCTAGCAACGTCTCCTCCTCGATCTTTTCTTCCGCCGGGATTAAGACACGGTTTCCCCTCGAATGTACGTGGAGCTTCCAGGTGCGGCGCAGGGAAGGCTTCCATACGCGTTTCAGCATCGAGCCAGCTACGGCCTGAGCCGGACCTTCACTCTAGCCGCGCTAGAGTCACCACCATGGATGAATGAAATGTTGGCGTGGGTGCTGGATGATGCGTATGTTGATGTGATGCACAGAGTCCACAGTGAAGTAAGAACCACTGAATACACCTGCTTACCTTAATCCACCACTCCTTCCTCTATCGTGGCGGCCAAAGTGTAGGTAGGCACGGATTAAACCTGGAATTGCCGGACCAAGGGCCAGTGAAATTGAAGATTGCCGCCTCTCCCTCTCCTTGTGGTCAATCGACGATAACGCTTACGAACCGGTGGCTACAAGCACAAAAAGCAGCAGCCTTACGGGGAGTTAATCCCGGGGGATCAAATGTCTGACTGACCTAAGAATGTCTTTTTCCTAGACAGCCGTGCTGCCGTTGTTATAGGAAATGCAAGATTTTTGCCTGCTACAGCTAAGGCAGCCCTAGAGGGCGGCAACCTTCAATTTCACCGGCCCTTGGACCCAAAACTAAGCTAGCCTCGCTTACTAATGCCGAAAATGGGCCGATGTTCTATAATAGATGAACTCTAATTGATTTTTCTACTTAAGGGAAAATTCCTCGGCTATATAGTCCTGCCTAAGTTACGTAGCTACTTAAGCCTTAGGCATATATGCTTAGTTCTTAAGTAGAGACTTTAAGAACATCYTCCCCTACTAAGTCGTTTTGCCCTTAAAACTATAGGAGTTACTTAAGAGACCTAAGGGGTCCYTATAGGTTATTTTATAGAGCCCTATCGCTTAAGTAAAAGGCTTAGACGTAGGGTTTACTTCTACCTTGCTATAAGCTATATCCTTTATATAGCTAGCGGCTTAGAGCAGTACGTATATAGCGCATGCGATTAGCTACTTCGGCTTAAGTAGGTAGTTATAGCGTAGCGGAGCGGGAGTAGTATACGGGGTGCGGGAGCGTCGAGGCGTAACGTATATCCGGCAGCTTAAGAGCTGCTAGGGTATATATTAACTCGCTCTCTTAATCTACTAACCTTCTCCTCCGTATCTATATCTATCTTCCCCTTCCCTAATTAAGTCCCTTAATTAATACTTCCCCTTCCTCTATCTATTATATACGTCTTCCCTTATATTAGCTATATATATTAAGAAGCTATAGGCGATAGGCGTATAACTCGTAGCTAGGCGGAGGGATCTAAGAAGAGCGACGACGGCAATAAGGGTAAGAAGGGTAACGGTTAAGACCCGCTAGTTACCTTAAGCGCGAAATTACTCGGAAAGCGACCTACGGCGAATACTAGCGATATCGTTATAAGCTTAAGGCGCTCTCTGCGCTCTCGTAACTTAGACRCTACTTTAGGCTTATCTCTAGGTAAGGTAACTTCTAAGCTACGTCTAAGTCTCTTTAAGGCGGATCTCCGGAAGGAGAGGGAACTATAGGCGATTAAGGAAGCTTTAAGTCCTTAATCTCCTAGTTACGGCACTCTAAGCCGTAGTATAAGCGTTTAGCGGAAGCTAGTACCCGTAATTCTAGCGGTAGCGATAGCTACTCGTATAGAATACGAGAAGTTCGGGTTCGATTAAGTTAGCGGTTAAGTAAGTAAGGCGAGCCTTCGCTAGGGAAATAATAAGATATCGTCCTTTAATCCCCTCTTAAACCGCTCCTTAGAGAACTTCCCCYAAAGCTTTCGTAGGTAATACGATAGTCTCTTAGTCTTTCGGCCTCGTAGTTAAGGCGGTTTTAATCTAGYAGCTACCTCGGAGCGGCTACTTATACGGTTAGTAACTCTCTTAGAKCTAAGTGCGATAAGCTTAGATAGTRTCCTAGGCTTCTTACGTATTACCGATGCTTAGATGCGTAAGGTAATATTTATCCTAATCCTTCTTAATAGGCGCGTTAGGCTATAAGAGCGCCTTAAGAAGTACGAAATCTATAAGCTAGGCGCTATTATCGAGGCCTTATACTAATATTAGCTAGACGACCTTCGCCCTATCGAATAGAATACGAATATCGGCTATATATCTAACTACTTGCTATAGTAGCGTTTAGGCTCTCTTTTTTCTTAAGCGCTAGGCGGAGCGCCTAAGTAGGCTTATAGATACCGTCGTAAGACCCGCACGATTAGCCCGTTTAAGAAGTGTTATTATAGAGGACTTAAGTAGGGAGCTTGCGGCAATTGTYTYTAGGGCAATTATTAGTAGGAGTATAACTTAGCCGACTAAACTATAGTTAAGAGCAGGAAGATATAGATTCCTAAGAAGAAGCCTTAAGCTAGCCCTTCTATTACTCCGGTATCTCGGCGTCGTTAGCTTAATAATACTAGGAGTAGAGAGGTRTCGATTATCTCTATCTCTTYTACTAAGACGAGATTATCTAGTACTTCTAGTTCCTCTTAGAATAGTAGTCTAAACTAGTAGCTATTATAGGGCATCTAAGAAGCTAAGATCCTAGACTTAACTAAGGAGGATAAGGAGGAACGATTRTAGTAGGCAATTGCCCTCTCTCTTAAAATTACTCGCTCCGGCCCTAGTAGAATCTATCCGCTAGGTTAAGCGAACGCTCCTTAATTAAGCAAGGTTGCTCCGCTAGTCGGCTATTCTTAGGGCCTAACGGTTTTTAGCTTAAGTAACCTCTTCTCTCGTRCTATCGGATTAAGCGCTAACTAAGTGCTRCTAGTTAATAGTCCTAGCGATAAGTATATAGGGCCTAAGGGTCCTATTACTTCGAGTAATATCTAAGAGCGCATAACGACATTCTAGCGCTACTTAACGAGTGTTTATATAGCGAACACTAATCCTACGCGATCGCTTTAGGATACCGTTAACCGCTTATATACGAGGGCGCAGGCGGCCTTAGACAACTATTAGGATCCGAATACGCCTTAGATCCGGTTCTTATAGGCATAGGCGGCAGCCTTAATAGTGGATTTTAAGAAGAACGCTTAGTAGTTCGGTAGATATAAGCTAAAGAAGTAAGATTAGGTGGCTTAATAAAATTTCCTTATAGTTAGGCATTACTTAGAGCGTTAGCTGTCCTTTTAAGCTAGAACGTTTTTTTTTTTTTTTTTT
>NW_019716304.1:0-5519 GCF_900074925.1 Ramularia collo-cygni | reverse complement strand
ATTTATACTAACTATCGAGTAGCCGTTTAGCCCTACACGACGCTCTTCCGATCTTACGCATTTATACTAACTATCGAGTAGCCGTTTAGACTCGTCTAGCTATCGAACGATATATATATATCGCTTAGCGCCGTATATAGCTCCTTAACTATCGCCTCCTTCCGCGCCCTATATTTATCTAATACCTATCCTCGAATCGTCGACGCTATACGTAGTAAGTATATACTAACGCCGGAGTTTAAGAACGATATAAGAGCGCGGAAGTACGTGTTCTTAAGCATACGGAAAGAGATATAGTAATATATAATCTAGCGAATAAGTAGGCTCTTAAAACGCTCTAAACTCTTCCTTAAGATAAGCGATAGTATAGATACTATACCGCCCTTCGACGATAATAGCTCCTTCGGCTTAACTACGTTATTACCGTCCTTATTAATACCGTAATCTCTAAGAAGGTAGTATAGCGGCCCTTAATTACCGTTTAGAACTAGTAGAGTTTACTTCTTACCCTTACGCTCGTAGTAATAGTAGTAGTACGTACTTATACTATCCTTCTCGGACACTAACTACTTACCGTATTACTATATCGTGCTCTTACGCTTCCTTAGGTCCTTATTACTAGTAGTAGTAAGCTAGCGTAGGTAGCGCTACCCTCGAATAGTAACGTAGTTTAGTAGGTTTAGTTTGTCGTATCTATCGTTTAGAGGGTAAAGAGTTACTTAATTAGTAACGCCCTTACTTAGAACCGGCTAGCCGCTAAATAGCATTAAATTAATAATAATATAGATAATAATCACTTACTTAAGAAGGCCGGAACAAAGATAATACGGACCTCCGCACTAAATAGAGCTAATCGGAAGCGTTCCCTATTAGTTACCGGTAACTAACTACCCTCTAACCAACTATAACCAACAGGCTATTAATAGCTAACTACACTAACCATCAACTAACCAACTAACCACCACCAACCAAGTTAACCATACCAACAAGCACACTAGTCGATAGGAGACTTTAGTCAGTATTCTTGATAATGGCAAGCGGCCTAGTCGATTTTCAGAGACTGTTCTTGTTCAGAGTATATTGCTGGAGGGGCCCAGCTGTCTTAGGAGTCGAGAAAGCGTACTATCGCACACAGGTAATGTGCATGGACATGACCTCGCAAAAGTGCCGTCGAAATAAAGCTGAAGGATGTCCACGAGGTTGTAGTGAAATGGTCGAAGTCTGACCTTGATCTTCTTTGTGCGCTCGCACACACTTCACGGAAGAGCAGCATTCCGACAGAGATCAACAGACGAGGACGCATCATCGTGCCATTCTTCAAACAGTCAAAACAGACCTCACCTCCATTCTTTAACTGTCACAAACGCTCAGCACCTTTGACTCCATCTGCTTGCTTGTCCGTGACAGGGCGGTCCGCTGGAAACATGGCCGAGACTTGCCAGCAACGGATGTGCAGCCTTGCCAAGAAGCAGGAATCCCAGGAAAAAGGACAAGCATGTACCTTACCGCCGTAACGACATCCCAAGACCATGTTTCCCCATATATTTCCTCCGAGGCTGCCAGAAGGCCTGCTGACGGTGATTGAAATCTCCATCGATCTGTCGATGAGCGATGGACGGACAGATCGATCTCGATTCTCCAGGCAAACAACACCACGTGTCGCTCGCTCATCGACCATGCAGCTCCACGAAGCCAGAGAGGGGCAAAACGGAAGATGGCGTTGTGGCTATATGCCTCGGTGTCAGCACAAGGCAAGTCGTTTTGATTCGTTGTTGATGTTATTGCAGTGCTGCCGTCTGCTCGCTTCATCTTCTCGGTGGCGTGTGCGCCAACTCCACATTCTCCACTGTCGATCACCCCCGAAAACGGATCGTCATTGATCGCCGCCTTGGCTTCCTCTTTCAACTCCCTTGCAATTTTCAAGGCGCCATGCGAACGCACGTACACACCATGTGGTATGCACATGGCATTGCATCGCATTCACCCTATTCACCGCTAGTTCAAATCCTTTTCCATTTATTGAATACTTCACTGTAAAATATACATCCTCAGTGTGTTCGCAAAACCCGACTTTCAGCCAAGCGAGACGGACGCTACCGTACGCCTCCACCCAGCCAAGCATAGGCAATACGAGGCCAAGCGAGACCCAGAACCTGGTTGAAGCGGTGCCAAATTCCGCCAACTTCCTAGCTCTCCACCTATAGCGGACTAAAGGACACGATCTGACCAATTGCCACGATGCTGACCACCACCTCGCCAACTATACGGCGCCTCACGTACAATGACCTGCCCGAAACAGCTACCACTGGTGAACATTTGCATGCACAGTCAGTCAAGCAGTGCCAAATATCGCCTCTCGTCAAGTCTTTCTTGTCGCTGCGGAGAAGAACGCCTTGTTGTTTTTACTGTGGCTGATGCCTCGGTGTACTCTTGTAARCATGGCAAGTCGTAGCTGACTTTTGGAGAGATGGTATGAAGTCAGTGGGTGATCAGCATGTCTATAAATCCCTTCCTTGCACCACCACCCATCGCAGAACGACAATCTCCAACAAGACATCTTCACATTCTACACCCTCAAGATGAAGTACTCTCTCGCCTTGTCGCTACTTTCAGCAAACGCAGCAGTAGCCTTCCCCTGGGTCCGCGACGTCCCCGGCGTCAACTCCGCACCCCTTGTCGCACGCCAGCAAAATCCAGAGCCAGGTGGTCCAGGATCTGCCGAGACCTGCCCTTTCAACGCAAACCATGTCCCAGCACCCGAAGTGACGAGCCAATTCCCATACAACAACGCAAAGAACGGCAAGAAGGGGAATGAGAAGGGAGGATACCAAGTCCCAGCTCCTGGGGATAAAGTCCATCGCTTCATCGCCCCGACTGCTCGAGATATCCGTGGACCTTGTCCAGGCTTGGTGAGTGTGATACATATACAGTGCATTGTATACCTTGCTGACAATGTGAAGAACACCGCTGCGAACCACGGCTTTCTAGCCCGTGATGGTGTCGTCACATTCAACGAGCTCGTCAACGCTCAGCAGAATGTCTACAACGTCGGATACGATCTCTCCCTCCTTTTAGCCTTCCTCGGTCTCCAAGCCGACGGTGACCTCGTCACTCAAAAGCTCTCTCTCGGATGCGACGCCACCACTCGAACCAGTATCGCCCCAGCACTGACAGGATCGCAACCCGGTCTTGCAGGCCACAACAAATTCGAAGCAGACACCTCCCTAACCCGTAACGACTTCTTCGTAAGCATCATCCCCCACACCACTCTCYAAATATTATCGACTAACCACCTCACAGACCGGCGGAGGCGACAACTTCAGTTTCAACCGCACCCTCTTCAACATGATGTCCGCCAGCACATCCGGAAATTTCAACCGCGAAAACCTCGCCATCTACCGTCGAGAACGCTGGAACCAATCCGTATCCGAAAACCCAAATTTCTTCTTCGGTCCCTTATCCCTCCTCCTCTTCGGCGCCGCATCTTTCCTCTACGAACTCTTCCCCTCAGGTTCCAATGGCTACCGTCCAGACCAAGCAACAATGAACAGCTTCTTCATCGACGAACGCCTCCCCGCCAATTACATCAACCGCGTGGAACCTTATAGTAACGGGGATGTAACCAAGGAGATTCTCGCCATGTATCTCGCTGCTCCGGTTCCTTTTGGGGGGAACACCGGTGATGGATCTTTTGTTACGATTAATTATAATGCTATTAAAGATGGGAAGTTGGAATTGAACCCTACGGCTCCGGGGGTGGCTTGTTTGTTGTATCAGCTTGCTTCTGGACAGATTCCTTCGACGCTTAATGGGGTTGTTACGCCTACGGTTGAGGCGCTGGCGTTTCTTGCTACGAGGATTTCTCCGGAGTTTGATAATTTGGGGTGTGCGCGTGCTCTTACGAAGTAGAGGGACTGGGTGCCGAGGAAGTGGGAAAGGGAGTTTTTTGGGGGATGGGTGGGGTTGGGGGGATGATGATTACGATGAGAGAGATATAGCGAAAATGAATTAGGATTGGGAAATGTTGCATTCATGCTGATCTTGTGTCGTCTTTTTCACACTTTCGCAGGAGATCTCTATACTGTGTGACTGACTATACGTATACTTTGTGAGGATTTTTTCACCCCAGTCAAATCAGTGATGAAACATGGCGCCGGGAAGCACAGCCATCAATTGAGTGATAAACAAAAAACAACATTTACTTTCCACTTACTTCCATCTCTGGCAATGTCTGTTGGATGTGAGCCCATCAGACAAAATCAGTTTGGCAGTGACCCAAATTCCCGACTGGCGTAACAGGACGCTATTGCCACAACGAGGAACTCCAATAAACTCAAATCCCCCAAAACAGCAATCAATCCACACAAGTAATACCAGCGAGGATGTAAGTTCTAGACAAAAAAAAACATGCCAAGTGTTGAATGAAAGGATTGCGGAATGTAGCAGAACAGAGGAGATGTTTTCGCAGTGGGACGAGCGCTGTACATTGCCTTTGAACAAAGAATTAACTGTCTTCGAAGGGATTGTATTGAGCAGTGCAATGTCGCCAATGTACCACCATCATTGCAGTAGTTGGGAGTAAGGCTGGTGTTAAGAAGAACTCATTACGTCCAAGCGATGAGACACGTGAAGTTCTGTATTGCTACAGGTCTGGATATCGAAGAGTTCGGTATGCATGGTGACTAGCTGGCTATTTGAGTTGTATCAGCGGGCTGTACATAGTGACGCTTTCCCAATGACTGCTTAATGACCGGGTCAATGACCGCTTAATGACCGCTTAATGGTCTCTCAAGGCAGGATTAATGGCCTCTTCATCTCTTCACGGCCTCTTCATGACCTCTCAGTAGTCCTATACCAATGGCTCTTTGAGAAGGTCAATGTTCTTCAGTATTTCCTCGAAGAGAGTTCCCTGTGCTAGCCTTGGCTTTTTGCTATCTTTGCTTCGTGGTCGCTTCGAGCCGGGATATCGCTCAGTCGTTGCACTTGCGCATTTGAGATGACGATATTGAGAATGAATCAGTGCTTGCTCCTGTGTTCACCAATTGGGATGTATGATGGGATCCAGGCTAAGGTTCTTCAGTATTTCCCTCGAAAAGAGAGTTCACTATGCCAGCTGGGCTTCTCACTGTTCTTGCTTCGTGGTTGCTTTGAAATGTTATATCGTTCGATCGTGGGACTTATGCGTTTGAGATGAGGATATAGAGAATTAAGGGGGGTGCACGCTACATTGTTTATCGATCGGGATGTGTGATGGAACTCAGGCTCAGGTATCGTGCAGAATCGCTGTTGCGTGTATTGCAAGAGGTAAGGCAAAGTATGACCGATTGATAGTCCGGCTCGAGAGTCGTGACATGAGAGATTGACAATAAGCTCAAGAACCCCAGTCCAGATCCCAGCGCCACGATCAGAATCACCTCCTTGCCACCTCCTTGCCACCTCCCTGCCACCTTCTTGCCACTCGATTGCCGTAACCCTCCACAGCCCAACCCTTGAAATTGAACATTCATCCCTTCCTTGGC
>NW_019716305.1:0-5301 GCF_900074925.1 Ramularia collo-cygni | reverse complement strand
TCTAATTCTTCTTCCTCTCTAAGGGTAGCGATCTATTAGATCCTAACGGAATGGCCCCTAGGCGCGCCGCCCGCGAAGCGACTACTCCCGAGTAGCGCTACGAAGAAGAACGCGTCGAAGAACTCCCCGATTACGGAGATGTCGAAGAAGTCGCTACCGTAGAGCCTATATAGCCTACGCTAGACGAAGACACGATAGATTATAGAGAAGTCGAACGCGATAAGGARGAGACCGCTAATAAGATAATCTAGCGCCTCGAAGGCGAGAAGTAGGCTCTATAGCAGTAAGAGACGATTCGCTAACTTTAGTTAGAAGTCCAACAAATAAAGCGCAATCGTAACCGCGCCGACGCAGGCGTAGCTACTACTATACCCCGTCGCGGAGTCGTGCCTACGCGCCTCTTTTATAAGGAAGATCCGGATGCTATAAGCACCTCGAGTTCAAGCGTAGCGTATACGCGCAGCGGAGTAGGCGCAAGACCTAAGATAAAGGATCCTAAACTATTCTTAGGGGATTCTATTAAAGAGGCACGCGAATTCCTACGCTAACTTAAGATAATCTTCGCTAATACTACTACTAGCCTAGAGAGTAACTATAATAAGGTCCTCTATAGCGTTATGTAGCTAGGAGGTAACGCCGCGGAGTCGTAGTATAACGAGCACGATATCGAGGCGCTTACGCCGAGCTATACGTAGGAGGATTTCTAATCGTTCGTACGTAACACCGTCGGGGACCCTACGAACCGCGCGCTTAGCGTTACGCTTAAGTACGAAAGGGTTCGGTAGAGCTAGGATTAAACGGTAAAGCAATTCGCCCTTAAACTAGAAGTGCTAGAGAGTTAACTAGACTACACGTAAGCTTAGCTCGTACGTTAGTTCCTCGCTAAGCTAAGACCAGCTCTCCGTTAGGAGATTATTAAGTCCCACTCTATACCTACAATAAGGGTAGAGATAGTAGCGCTAGCAAGGCGCATTAAAGCAGCCGATAAGGGTACGAGCGCACAGCTTGCGGGTACTAAGCGCGGCAATTATAAGTCTTAGGACTATAACCGTAGTAGCAGTAGACTACGTAAGAATACCTACAATCGTAATAAGGAACGCAAACCTAAGTCTAACTATAGTAGCGAGCAGCCTTTACGTAAGCGTAAAGAAGGCGCTAATTCAGACCTAAAGTGCTCTAACTATAGCCGCACCGGCTATACTAATAAGAYATATTAGGCTAAAGGCGGCGGCGTAGAAGGCTAAGGGCCGAGCAATGCGCGGAGCAAGGTTACCGTAGTCGTTACGGAAAAAGCAAAGGACTCCGAGAAAAAGCTCAGACTCTAAGTCCAAAGCTATTAAGCAAGGTCGATATGCACCTAGCGCGCTACTAGCGCGGCGTAGTCGAAACGAAGGTAGGACTAATGTAGGTCGACTGCCTACTAGACGATGCAGCCGATATTAACGTTATATCGAGAGAGTTCGTACTTCGAGCCGGCTTACTAGCGAGAGTAGATGCGCTATTACTATCTACATCCTCCTTTACCGGAGAACTAGGTTACTACTACGGAGCGCACGTTATACGCCTACGTATCGYAGACTCGGAAGGAGTCGAACGAATAATAGAAGCAACCTTCTATAYATACGAAACTCCGAAGCCCGAACTAATATTAGGCCGCCCCTAGCGACGTACACAACGTGTAATCGTCGATAGCGCTACGGATGCGTAGCGCTTTAGCAAACTAAGCTCTAGTCGAATTAAGGTTATTAATCTATAGGAGTTTTACCGTAAGATGTAGGGTAAGCATACAAGGGTTCTCGTAGTAAGCGTATTACGCACTAGCGAAATCCTTAGCATGCCCGAACTTCCGGAGGAATTTAAGGCATATTACGATGTGTTCTTTCCTACGGATAAGGCGAGGCGCAAGCTCCCCGACGACGTAGAGCACGCTATCGATTTAGAGCTAGGCAAGAAGCCGCCCTTTAAACCTCTCTATTATTAGTCTCCGAAAGAGCTAGTGCAGCTATAGGAGTACATTACTAAAGCGACTAAGAACGATTAGATCGAGCTTAGCGAAAGCGAGGCGGGTGCGCCTATCCTATTCGTTCCGAAAAAGGATAGCTTACTACGCTTATATGTGGACTATCGCGGCTTGAACGAAATCACGATTAAGAACCGCTATCCACTTCCCTTAATTAGCGAGACGCTTAATCGACTTAGGGGCAACGCATTCTTTACTAGCCTAGACCTCTCGGCTGCGTATTATCGCATTAAGATTAAGGCTAGCGACCGCTAGAAGACTACGTTTCGCACGCGTTACGGACACTTCTAATACAAGGTTATGCCTTTTAGACTGTGTAACGCACTAGCGACTTTTTAAGGATACATTAACCGAGCCTTATCGGGGCTAGTCGATGTAATCTGCGTCGTTTACTTAGATRACATTCTTATCTATAGCAAAGACCGAGCGTAACACTAGCGTAACGTATACGCCGTACTCGACAGACTAAGGAAGTTCTAACTTTACTACAACTTTAAGAAGTGTAGTTTCTTCTAAGATTTAGTCGATTTTCTCGGCTTCGTAGTTACTACGTAAGGCGTTACGATAGACCTACGTAGAGTAGACGTAGTCGCCGAGTGGCCTCGGCTAGAAACCCTTAAGGATGTATAAGCACTCCTTGGATTTACTAACTTCTATAGGCGGTTCATTTAGTAGTACTTACGCATTGTAAGGCCCTTAACCGACCTGTCGAAGGGAGCTATTAAAGGCAGGAAGCTAGGGAAGATCCCTTAGGGCGCTAGCGAAGAGAATGCGCTAAGACAGCTTAAGGAAGCCTTTTAGTCAGCCCTACTGCTAAGGCACTATAACCCTACGCTTCGCCTACGAGTCGAAACCGACGCATCGGACTTCGCGCTTACGGGCATCCTCTTATAGCAGTTTAAGGACATATAGTAGCATCCTATTGCTTTTTAGTTACGGAAGATAATCCCGGCCGAATGTAATTACGAGACCTACGATAAAGAGCTACTTGTAGTAGTAAGTGCGTTTAAGTAGTAGCGCCCGTACCTCGATAGCGCTGCGTATGCGATTTAAGTAATCGTCGACTATGCTAACCTTAAAGCTTTTATAACGATAAAACAGTTAGTCGGTCGATAGGTACGATAGGCGGTTTAATTAGCGCCCTTCGACTTTACTATCGAACATCGCGTAGGGACAAAGAACCCTACGGATAGTCCGAGCAGGCGTAGCGACTACGAAGCGAGTGCTACGGAGTCGTCTTAGTATATAAGCATGCTATTACCTATACTACAAAGCAAACTTTAGAACTAGCAATCTAATAAAGCTCTTCGAAGCGAGATAGAGCCCTCTATTAGAAGAGTAAGAGCTATGTGCTACGCGATTAAGTGCGAGGGATTACTGCCTGCTAGAGCATACGGCGAGCTTTCGCTACCTAGGCGTGTTATAGCCGTCCTAGTAGCTACAGACTTAGCCCTTAGAAATATTCCAGACCTAATACTCGGTTACGCTAAAGCACTAGTAAACGTAGACGTAGATGCTTCGAGTATGCGCGACGCGGCTAGGAAGAAGGGCGAGTACGAAGGCTACGTTATTAAGGATGGAACATTATTCTACGGCGATGCCCTATACATTCCGAAAGACTACGCTTTACGTGCGTAACTAATGCGCATGCACTACGATAACGCTCTCGCCGGACACTTTAGGAAGGCGAAGACGCTCGAGTTACTTTAGCGGAAGTACTACTAGCTACGTATGGCCACTAATGTCGTAGAGTACATTAAGGGGTGCTATATGTGCCTCGTAAGCAAGGCGCGGCACTACCGCCCCTACGGAGTAATAGCTCTATTGCCTATACCGGATCGAGCATAGTAAGAAATTAGTATAGACTTTATTACGGACCTACCTCCTAGTAAGCGCGGAGACAGCGTCTATACTACGGTGCTCGTAATCGTCGACCGCTATAGCAAGATAGCTTTGTTTATCCCTACTACTAAGCAATGTAATATAGTAGAGCTAGCGGATATCTTCATATCTTACGTAGTTTGCAAATACGGCGTGCTAGTAGGCATTATTAGTAACAGAGGCTCGGTTTTTACTAGCTAATACTAGTCTGACTTCTACTACGAAGCGYATRTAAAGCGTAAGCTAAGCACAGCCTTCYACCCTTAGACGGATAGACAAACTAAGAAAGCYAATTAGACGCTTAAGYAATACCTACGCTACTACTACGGCACGTAGYAGGACAGCTRGGCGTAATAGCTACCTATAGCTRAATTTGCGTGYAATAATAGCGTGTACGCRRGCCTTAARATRAGCCCTTTCTAAATCCTYTACGGATRGAACCTAGAGCTAGCGACGCGCCCTCTAGGCGACGGCGCTAATGCCTAAGACATCGCTCGGGACGAGCTCTTAGAAGGGAGAATGCCGGCCGCTATCGACTTAGCGAAGCGCATGCGTAGCGTACATAAGGAGCTTACTAAGCGATAGCGTAAAGCTAAAGAGCAATAGTTAAAGTACTACAATAAGAGCCATAAGCCCATAAGCTTTAATATTAGTAATCTAGTGCTTCTCTCTACGAAGAACCTTAAGCTAGAGGGCAAGAAGAAGATAGGACCTAAATAGCTAGGCCTATACCGCGTAATTAACGTAATCGGGACTCAGGCGTATCGCTTGTAGTTACCTACCTTAGCAAGGATCTACAACGTCTTCTACGTTACTCTATTAGAGCTATATTCTGGCCGGAAGAGTAAAGCGCAAGAGGAGCGCATGCTACTCGCAGTCGACGAGGATAGGCAGTAGGAGGTTAAAGAGATTCTTAATAAGAGGGTGTAAAAGGGCGAAACGTTTTATTTAGTAAAGTGGCGTGGATAGCTATTAGAATATAACTAGTAGGAACCTAGTGCACATATTAAAGACTACGAAGCTCTCGACAAGTTCGAGGCGTAGGCTCCGCGTAAGCGTAGAGGCCGCGTAGTAAAAGAGGCTCGGAAGTAGAGCGGAGCAAAATAGAGGAAGAGTAATAAGAATCAAGTAGTTTTATTACGGTCAGACCTAAAGGGGATTACTTCACAGACTGTACTACAAGATAGGCGCATGCGCTGCGCAAGCCTAGAGAACGCGCTAAGCACTCTACTTAAGCTTATTCTCCTCCGCCTCCGACTCCTCGAACAGCTCGTTTCTAGCTAGGGCAGCATCGAAGGCATTAGTAGACTGCCCTATTATCTCCAACTACTATATAGACGGTTAGCATTATAGACGCATGCGGGGAGTAGGCGAGACACTTACGACACGACCGACTTAAG
>NW_019716324.1:0-2655 GCF_900074925.1 Ramularia collo-cygni | reverse complement strand
GCCGTAGGTTCTAGCTCTATTACTCTCTTAGGGAGACTAGTAACGAGGTTTTTAACTACTAGGTTAACTTAGGCATCTTCCCTAGGTATTATAGTAGGATTTAGAGGCTATATAATAGTAGGCCGCTAACTTAAAGGATTCTTTTTTAACTCCTAATAGCGTTTCTTTTTAAGAGYAGCTYRTAAAGCTTCTRCTTRCTTTRCGCTCTYTTAACTTACGCGTAAAACTTCGCTATTRCTTTTCCGGATTTRTTTARTAGCTTCGTTAAGCCGCTTCTTAAAGCGTAGTATATCTTTAARACGCTATAGATCTAGCGGTTTGCCCTCCCCTATTAAGAATTTAAGGGCCCCTAACCGATTAAGTATTATCTTAGATAACTTCTCCTATTTCTTCTTAGGGATCGAAGCTAGGGTTAAGAAGCTTAAGGCGGTTTTAATATTATCGCTAAGGCTCTCGTTAAACTTAAGTCTAGTAGCTTTAGGTAAAATAGTATTACTAGTATATAATCTTCTATTCTATTCCTTAAAGCTAGTAGTAGCGTGCGCCTTAATTAGGCGGTCGCCGTTTACTTAATACTTAACTACTAAGCTATCCTCTTTTTTAAGAGTATAGGTCCTAAGCTAGCTACGCTTAAGGATCTTAAATAGCCTAATATAGTTAGGTTAGAGCTTAGTCTTTATCTTATATACGATAAGTATAAAGTCTCCTTCCTTAAACTTACTATTAGTATTTATAAAGGTCTTAGAGCTAATAGCCTTAGATCGAGCTACTTTTGCAATTAGTCTTTCCGCTACGAGGCTCCTTATATTAAGGAGCACTTAGTAGCGCTTAGTAATATTATTAGGATTAAGCTTTATAGGTCGTAGGTATAAGTAATCTCTAAGTATTCGGGGTTCCTATCCGAATAGTAAGAAGAAAGGGCTTAAGCTAGAATTCGATTAAGTTCGAATTCGACTTATATAGAGTGCTTTAGGTAAGTAGAGATCCTATATATAAACGCTCTTACTATAGTATATCTTAGTAAGAATCCGTCTAAGCATACCGTTTAAGGCTTTAATCTTCCTATTAGTCTAGGGATAGTATAGAGTCGTAAGGCGGTAGTTAGCTTAGAGGGTATCTATTAGTATATTAAATGCCTTAAAGATAAAATTTAAGCTATTATTACTTAAGACTTCTCTAGGTAGCCTAAAGTTCGTATAGATCTCTTCTTATACGAACCTTATAATAGTCTTAGTCTCTTAATTAGGGACTGCTCTTATAAGTAGCTAGCCTATAGTATAGTCGATTACTATAATAATGTACTTATTTCTATTAAGAGTAATAGGAAGGGGGCCTACTACATCGATCGCCTATCGTTTAAATAGCTTAAGGGTACGATCGTTTTAGTAGAAGTATAGTTCTTAGGCGGCCGTCCCTAATTAAGGCTTTTTGCAAGTAACTTAATACTAGGGGTAGTTCCTTATATAGTCCTTAATATCTCTCTTAAGAGACTACTACTATCCTCTTATACGGAGGATACTATTTACTCCTAGGATACTAAAGTAGCTATAGTTCTTATAGTAACGCTCTAAGAAATCCTACCTAAACTTAGGGTCGATATATAGTATCTTAGTCCCTAGTTTATTCTTATAGTATAGTAACCTATTCTTAAGTTCTAAGCTAGGCGACTTATCTACTACTAGCTTACTTAACTTAGGGTCGACGAGCATTTCGCCTATCTCCTTAAAGAGGATTACTATATTAATTACCTTACGCTTAGAGAACTTACGGATAATAGTTCCCCTAGTAGTATTAAGGCGGAAGGCTTAAGGTAGGGCAGTTAGGAAGTCTACTACCTTAAGGGATTAATCTCCCTACTAGGAAGATCCTTTACTAGCTAAGTTAGCTAGCCCTTCTCCTATTAAGTTAGGGCGATAAGAGATTATATCCGGCATAATCGCCTTACTACCCTTACGGTACCTAATATTAATATTATATACTTAGAATTCTTCGATCTATCGTATAAGACGCTTAGTAGGCGTCTTAGAGGTTTTAAGGTATTATAAGCTATAGTAATCTATAATTACTTAGGTAGTATAACTATTCTTAATATAGTAGTACTAGCGGCGTAAGGCGTCCTTAATCGCGAGAAGTTCCTTCTTATAGATAGGGTAGTTAAGTTCTACTACTTAGAGCTTACGACCGTTAAAAGCGACCGGATAGAGTTTCCTATCGTCCCTAAGCTAGTATAGCACTACCCTAATAGCCTACTTACTTATATTAGTTTTAATAATAAAGGGCTTACTTAGGTTAGGGAGTACTAGTACTAGGTAGCTATATAATACCTTCTTAAGGGCTTCGAAGGAGATAGAGCATTATATATTCTACTTAATTAGGCGTTTCTTCTTAGTACGTAAGGTAAGGTTACTCTCCTTAAGGAGATCGCTTAATAGTACAGCTATTCTTACGAAGTCTTTAATATACTTGCGGTAGAAAGATACTAGCCTAGTAAACTATCTTACTTCTTAAGCGTTCCTTAGGATTAGCTAATCTCGGATAGAGGCAATCTTATCCTCTATAGGTCTTACTTAGTTATAGGAAACGTAATACCTATAGAACTCGAACTCTTAGACTCTAATAGAGCACTTCTTAGGGGATATAAAGAGCTCCTAAGCC
>NW_019716306.1:0-5327 GCF_900074925.1 Ramularia collo-cygni | reverse complement strand
AGACTCGATAATTATCTAAAGCCGGTTAGTATAATTACTTCTAATTAAGATCCGAGTATCCTTACTAATAGATTCGTAGCGGTAATATTATTAACTAGAAATATACCGCCTACTAAGGCCGGCCGATCCTAAATAAGAATAAGTAAAAAGAGGGTAGAGGCCCTTAGAAGGTACTCTTTCTCCGCCTTCCTCCTATATAAAGATATTTAAAGCTAATAATAGTAGGAATATATAAAATAGGAGCATATAGTAGAGGGTACTTATAGAAATTACATCTAGAATAGTAAGAAGAACTTATGCTCCGTAAACACCTTAAACGACCGTATCCTTAAGCATAAATAAAGCGAGAATGCTAGTAATAACCCTAATATAGTAGGTAATGCGGTAGATTCTTAGTATAAGGGTATAAGATTCCCCTATAAGGCAAGTGCGAAGGAGGCGAGCCGTAGTAAGGGAAAAGGCAAATAGTAGAGGCTATCTCCTCCTCTAGGTAATATAATAGTACTAAAGTAGTTTCGGAGGTAGGTATAGAGCTAGCTCTAGAGCTTATTATTTCTTTCTTTCTCCCCTTTTCCTTTTATAAGATATTCTATTTCCTTTATAGAACTAAATTAATAATCGGAGTATATACCCTTTCTCTAGTACTATTATACGGCTACTATTTATAGAGAGAAGGGTTTTATCTCGGTAGAATGTAGGTGTCCCTTTTTATATACTTTATATTTACTTTACTTATTTTCGAAAATAAGACTATGTTGCTATTCCGCCTCTCGTATTCCTCGAGTATACTATTATTCCCTTTTACTATTATACGTATACTCTATAAGGAGAAAGCACAAGATATTTGTAAAATAGCTAAGTCCCCGTTTTATTTACTTTATATGTTCTCTCCTAAGTAATAACACCTACCGGGGAGCAAGTACGTATATTACGTATTACTTACTTCCGACCGGTATAAGTAGTATTAGGTACTATTATATATATACTAGACAGAGCTTTATAGTAGTAACTACAAAATAGCACTCTCTTTTAAATTCCTTTTCCTTATACCTTTACTAACATTCTACGGCATTAAATATAGTAATTAATATCCTTTTACTATATTAATACCTCTTCCCTCCTCTGCCCCTCTTCGTATAAAGCGCGACTACTACGATAGCGACTATACCGTTCCGGCTACACTTGCTTAACCTTAGTATCGATAAAGTAGGAAGGCGTAGAGTCGACTACCGTAGAACTATAGTAAGAGTTAAAACGCTAGATAATATCTTTAGGACATTTAGACTAACTAGTACAAAATAGCTCCGAGATGCTAGCCTTCTCTTTACTCTACTCCTCTAAGACGAGATAGACGATAAGGCTAGCTACCGGTTTTCGATAAAGGATCCTACGTAGGACCTAGCTAAGCGTATTAAGTATCGTTAGTTATATATAACCTCTCTACTTATTTAGAGCCGGTTAGTACAATTATTTCTAGTTAAGGTCTAAGCATCCTTACTAATAGATTCGTAGCGGTAGCGTTATAGGTACTAGCGTACACCCTACTACTAGCGGGCTATATACCCGGTGCCTAGCGGGCAAGAGCCCGTTCTAGGTACGAGACCTCTATTATTCTCCCGTATAAAGATACTATATACTAACAGAGGTAGCACTATATAATCTAGCGCAATTACTTCTACAATTATTGCGGAAATTGCAAGTTTTAAGATTAGGCGACCGAATATAGTTATAATATCTAGAACGAGCATTTAGACTCGTCGATAGAGGAGGAGGTAGAGTAGCTACTAAGTACAATTCTTAGTAAGACTAGAACGAGAAGCATATCGGCGCTAGCGCGTATAGCTAGGATAGTAGAGTATTATATTAAGCCCGAGGTAGAGCCTAAGAAGAGGGTGCGGAAGAGCATTAGAGGAGGTAGAAAGTAGAGACTACCTTCTCCGGCGGGCTATATAATAGTATCTTAGTAGCGGTTAGGGTTTATAGAGCGTAATTCGAGAGAAATGTAATTGTAATTTAGCTCCTTATTCCTCCTTCTAAGATCGGCATTTTCTAATTATTAATCTAAAATATATATCTAGGTGTCCTTGCTTTCTCTCTACGTATCTCTGCCGTATAATTAGTAGAGAGAGTTATCGTACTTAAGACGTTTATAATATAGCTAATCCTTAATATTAAAAACCTCCTTTCTAAATAGGCAATATTTTAAAATATTTTAAGGATTAGCTCTACGGATCCTAAAAGTATAAAGCCTTTCCCTATRTCTATTATAYATATATTTCCCGYAGGGGAATAATTACCTTACTATTATTACTTCGTAACCGAATACTAACGATAATCGCATATATYTAGGTTATCYGCCGAATACGYRGTAATAATAGGACCCGGGGAGCGTAGAGTRCACCYRATAAGTAATTYRTATAAYTTTRTACGCGTRCGGGTAATGCCTACGAGGAGTATAAGACTACTACTTATATTCCTTCTTTATCTTTAAACACGATCTACCTTACTTTAATATCTAATATATTCTTTAACACTCCTATACCTTACTATACCCTCTAACCTCCTCCCTATCTCCTAGTATAAAGCGGAATTACTACTAAATAGCTCCCTATATGCCTAAATCTATCGACGCTAGCCTAGCTAGCCTAGAGCTATAGCGCTAGATCGACGTTCGTAGCGATAAGGTAAGAGGTAAAAGGTTAGATAATAGCGCTTAGGACTACGAGACTAACTAGTACAAACTAGCTCTAAGTAGCCGGCTTCTAGTTCGACCTTATAGCTAGCGAGCTAATAGATAAGGCTAAAGGCTCCCTCTTCCTCTACCGTACCCCCGACTTCCCCCTAATAAAGTTTAACTAGACTATAATAGCTGCTCTCCTTATCTAGAGCCGGTTAGTATAATAGCTCCTAGAATTAATGCCGGCAGCTAATAGCACTATAGCGGAGTTAACTAGTATAACAATCGGACGAGGGGTAGAAATAACGAGCGATACGGCCTATATATCTAGTAGAAGGGCCTATTTAAGGTATGTCTTATTACGAGCAGCCCGTATAATAGTAGTAGAGGCTAATAATAGTAGGAGTGCGTAGTCGCGAAGGGCAGTAAGAACGATGCCTACGGAAATTACGTATATCGGAATGTCTTTAGTAAGGGTAATAAGTGCACCCTAGATCGGACAAATAGGTCTTAAACAAGTACTACGACCTTCTCTCTCTACTTTATACGGGGGGTTTAATACGAGCGATAGTGCGTTAAATAAGTTTAAATATATAGTGGATTTTTGTTTTTAGTTTTCTTAACTTTTAGAACCTCTAAATATCTTTAAATTGCATCTAAATCCTTCTTTACGACCTTTTTACCTATAAATATCCCTTCGCTCTATATAATTGTGCTACTATTATTTGCTATAGTCGAACATACCGTAGTCTACTATCCTACTATCGAGAAGATGCTACCCTAACCCTAACCCGGTCTTATTTTTACCGAGGTTTCTGCTATTACGCTACTTGCTTATTACCTTCTATATCTTCTCCCTTCTATTCTACCTATTATACGGCTAGCGCTATTATTATATATAACTATAGGACGTCTACCTAACATTTTAGCGGAGCTCCGACCTAAGGTTATTAAGCTATAGAACGATACTATAAGTATTACGGAGATATAGGCATACCTCGAGACGTAAAACGTCGTCGCCTCCGAACGTACGATCCGTATAATCGTATCGCTTAATAGTAGGAATCGCCGCTAGTCCCTAATCGCCGACCTTCGTAACGACCTCTCCCTCTATATCCGGATCGCCGACCTCTTTTACCTCTAAGCGTTACTAGATCCGTTTATTATAGACGAATTAAAGAAGGACGGTTACGATATTAAATACACTACCTTTATACGGCTACGTCGGTAGCTCGGCCTTAAGTTACGTATCCGTAATRTAGAGTTTACGGAGCGTAAGAACGAGTTCCTTAATCTCGTCGTAAAGGAGCTTAATCGCTCTAAGATCGATACGTATAGTAAGGTTCTCCTATAAACACACTTCCGTATAACCGACCGTATAAGGATTACGCTTAGTAGGTAGGTATAATAGTGCGCCTTATAGTTTCGGATTACACTACTACTCCTATATATAGTAATAGCTAACAAAGTCCGTAGGCGCCGCTTATACGAACTAGTCCGTAAGGTCTACCTAGTAGGGGTGTATAATAGATCCTCTCGATTTACGCGCCGTCGAGGTATCTATACTACGCCTAGGCCGGACTATTATTAGAGCATAGATGCTTACTATAAGCTAGAGGACTATAGATTTTAAATCTACGCTGCTATTAACGCCGATATAAAATACGTTTTATACTAGTATTTAGGTCCTTCCGCCCGTATAATAGTRTCTGTCTTATCTAGTTTCGCTTACGCCGCTAAGAAATATAAACGAGTACCTCGTAAGATTCGYAYAGATAAGGGGAAGGAGACTATACTCCTTATATAGGCGTAATACGAACACGCGAAGAGGACCCGTTAGTATAAAGTGCGCTTCCGGAACTGTTTTATTTTYRGTTTAAGTACTCGYAACGTTCGAGTTAAGGCCTMGTAGGGCTAGCTTACCCGAGGGCGGATAAAGAAGTAGTATATAAGTCTAAACTACCTACTTCCTATAGCGCGACTTCTGCTTCGTATTATACTAAGCCTTAGGTGTACGAACTTAACGCTTRCTACTATAGGTCTTCTTTGCGAAATAYAAGAAATCCGGCTAGTTCTAYAAATTAAAGCGGTCCGATCGCGTAGTAATAAAGTACATCTATACGCCGATTATRCGAGAGGAGATAGCTTCGTTTATATAGACGTAGAACCTATATCCGATCCGGAAGTAACCGAACCGACCCTATATAATACCTAGGATCCCTTACTATCGATATTATTTCGCTAAGGCCTAGGGGCGTAAAAGTGTTAGGCATACTATCGACGAGGAGTATATTAATAGCCTAGTAGATGCCTATTCTATATAGGGTGCGTTTGTATAGGCGGACGCCGTTTACATAGYTATTATATACTTATTTTGCTAACAACTTTAGATCCTAATAAATATTTGCTACTAGTAACTCGGGAACTATATACTAACATTCTAAAGGATATTAGGTTCGCGACCGGCCGGCCTAGCTCTTACCGCTTTRTACTAGAGGTCTAACGGCTAGAGYACTAGATTACCTACGAGAACCTTATTAAATAGTTAYRTAAGATGCTAGACTACTAGTTAGAGGAGACTACTATCCTAAGGGGAGGTAGGAAGTAGGAGGGGTTTAAAGTAAACTCCGAGGCTATTATATAGACGTTC
>NW_019716307.1:0-5274 GCF_900074925.1 Ramularia collo-cygni | reverse complement strand
AAAATTAACACATTAGTTCCTACTTTTAAGTACTGCCTATCGGAGATAGTAAGCTAGTTAAAGATTAAGATACTCTTTTACTCCACCCCTAAAAATCTGCGAACCTCCGACTAATATTTAATAGGTTATAAGCCCGGGTTTGCCGAAGGAAAAAGACCTTAACCTTAAAGTAGTAAAGGTTTCTCCTACCTTATAAAGCTAATACAGAAAGGATACTAGTTTCTAGTACCCTATCTTGCACTACTAGGAGTTTTAATAGCAGGTTAGATAAGAAGAAAATATAGAAGATAGATTAGTTCCTAAAGGTTTAGAATATTTAACTATTAGGACTAAGGGATTATCTAATAGCTATAAGGAGTAGAGGACTCTAAATCTAAAGCCTTAAAACATATATACATCCTTTACTTTACTACTAAAGCCTTAGTAGGACTAAGCTATTTATATACTAAAATAGAGGAAGAGAAGGACAGTTAGACTTATATTAGGATTCTAATCCTAATAAGAGAGAACTAGAAAAGATAGTTTAAACTATAGAGGGACAACCTAGAAGGAAAAGGCATCTTCTATAATATTAAGGGATTAATTAACCTAGACAATTTATTACTCCTTAATCTAGATACTAGGGTTGCAAGAATAGCTAGCTAGCTAAACTTTTAAAAGGAGAATGCTAAGTGCAGGTATAAGCTAAGATTAAGAGTTAGCTTAGATAAAGCAGATAAGATTTAATTATTAATAGATATAAAGATAGCTACTAAAATCTAGCTCTTCCTCTAGAAGAAGTATAATAAGGTACTTATAGCATATACTATATTAATAATATAATAACTTATAAACTTTAGAATAGGAGAGGAAGATATAGTAAGATTAGCCTAGGTATAGATTAGTTTAATAGCAAAGAGGATTACAGAGGTTAATAAAAGGGAGTTATATATAAAAGAACCTAAAAGGAAAATTAGGATCCTTCTTTTAGCACTCCCTCCTAAGTTTAAATTAACTAAGAATGCAATTATAGCCTAGCTAATACTTACTAGGAACTATAAATAGATCCTACTTATCCTTAAATCTTAGGAAGTAAGGGACCTCTATTATAGAGAGGACTTTATAATAGTAGCCTTTAGAAGGATAAGAATATACTTCCTCTATAATAGATAATACTTTATATAAGATTATCTATAGCTAGGAAAAGTAAAGAAAGCAATTAGACCTTAGGAAAATTTCCTATCTAGAAATAGGGATTCTCTAAAGCTTAAAAAGAGAAAGATCTCTAGTAAGAAATACTCCTCCTCTTTATTAAAAAGGGTTAAGAAAAGAAGAGACTCTCTTAAAGAATTTAAGAAGATAATAGAGGAAATAATTAAAAAAGAGGTTTCTAAATTTAGGAAAATAAGGAAGACTACTAAGAAAGCATTCCTTACTAAATAAGCCTAATCTAGGGAATTATCCCTAACCTTATTAAGTACTACCTTATCCTAATTTAAGGAGGAAACTAATAAGATTATATACTCTTCTTTAGAGGTAAAAGGTAAGTTAACCTCCTTAGAATAGTTACTAGACTCCTATGCCTTATCCTATATAACTAACTAACTATAACTCTTTAGATCTATAATTCTACTTTAAAGGAAGAAATAGATTAAGGTTAGGGGTAGATAGCTATAAGCTATATATAAGGGAAAAGCAGTTATAGGAGGCTAGAATAGGAAGAAAATCTTACTTAATAAAGTTTTATTTATACCTAATTTAGGAGTTAATCTTGTTTCTTAGAATTAGTTTAGCTATTAGTATAGTATTTAACTACCCTAGTTTACTCTAGTATTATAGGATAGARCTCCTATTATCTAGACTAGAATCTAGAATAGTGTTCTATTTATTTTAGAAGTTTTAGAGTCCCTCTAGGAGAGGGCTCTTATTTTATTAGTAAAAGAAGAAAAGGAAGAAAGTAAGGAAATAGGATTTACTATAAGAGAGTTACTAAATTAGTAGGAGCTTTAGTATAGAAGATTTAGCTATTTTAGCAAGAATCTTCTTAAGAATATCTATAAAGTAATAGACTTAAAGGATCTAATCTAACTTCTAGAAGACTATAAGGAAAAGTGCAGAGTTTATACTCTTATAAAGATAAAGAAATATAAAGGAAAAGTTACTAAGAGAARACCTTAGGTACTTAAGCTTATATCCCTAGATATCTATAGCCCTCTCCTAAAGTCTAGATTAGGATATTAATACTAGCTAGAAATTATTAACAACTTCTTAAGAAAGAAATAGGGATACCTACTTATTAGTAGAGAGGATGCCCTAGCTACTCTAAAAATCTAGAAGCTAAAAGCTAAAAGAAAAACATCTTTAAAATTAAAGATAATAAGATTAGATAATACACCTAAACTTACTAGTCTACTAAAATAGTAGGAGAAGGATTTAGGAATCTACTTTAACATAATAGATATATATAACTCTATTTAGAATAGAGTTATAGAAAGATCTATCTAAAYATTAGAAGATGTAGTAAGGGCAATAATTAAAGAATTAGGAATGCTAATTAAATTTTAGCCTAAAGCCCTAGTAGCCTAGTTTAAAATAAGGAATAGGCTACTAAATAGTCCTAAAGTTAAGGGCTTTAAGCTATTACCTAAAGAAGCATTTATAGGAATAAAGCCGACTATATATTATCTAAGAGTTTAGAGGTACTAAGCTATTATATATATAGACCTAAAATCCTAACCTAGATAGGTAAGGAGTAACAAACTTATAAATAGAGGAAAGGATGTAGTATTTATAGGATATATTAAAGGAATATTAAAATCCTAGCTTTTCTAGGATCTAGATATAAGAGCTGTAAAATAGTACTTAAATATAGTATTCTTTAAGGAAAAGAGGGGGGGTAATTTAGATTTAAAGTTTTAATCTAAGTATCTTTCCTTAAATGCACTATAGAGAAAACCACTTAGAAGGCTAGCTAATATACTAAGACCTAAACCTATTCTAATCTAGGAACCTATAACTAAAAAGTTAGCCCCTATAGCATTTGTTTAGATTCCTCCTCCCCTAGCAAATATAGGGGAATTCTAGAAAATTAAGGACTAAGTTAATTCTCTACCTTAGGTAGAGTAAAGAAAGAGAAAAGCTATAAGTAATATAGAAGGATTTAAAGCTAAATCTAAAGGACTAARAGTCCTTTAGAAGATAAGCTAAGAGAGGCTAAAGGATTAGAATCCTAATAGAGAAGTAATAGAGATTATATARGCCCTATTAGCTATAATCTCTAAACTAGGCTAGGAYCTAGAAATRYAAGATATCTTYTATAAACTTGCTTTCTCTRYAATAGCTACCTARACTAYATACTAGTAGAATATCCTAGTTCTAGCTACYTATAAGRAAGTAGTAGGAGATAAAGAATAGGGAGTAATATAAATAGAAGTAATCTAGAAGGAACTAGATTTACTTATAAGTAACTAGACCTAGGAACTAACTATTACTCTAAAAGGATTAAACCTTATAACCTTAAAATAGGTCTTTACTATAAAAAGATTAGTAAGTAGTGCCCTTAATAAGTTAAAAGCAAGACTTATAGTAAGGGGTTTTTTATAGAAATATAGGATTAACTTTAAGGAGACTTTTGTACTAACTATTAGATATAAAACCTTAAGAACATTTATAGCTATAGTCTGCAAGGAAGACTAGGAACTTTATCTTATAGATGTTAATAGTGCTTTTATAAATAGTTACCTCTAAGAAGACATTTTTATAGCCCTACTTAAAGGAGTAGATCTTCCCTCTAGCTAAGTCCTAAAAATCCTAAGAAGCCTATATAGATTAAAGCAAGCTGCTAGAAACTAGAATTAGCTTTATATTTTAAAGCTTAAAGATTTAGGATTTGTTTAGTTAGAGGTTAACCTATATCTAATATTCTATTATAGAAAGAATCTTATAGTTATAACATATATTAATAATATTCTAATTACTGCCCTATTAATAAACTCTATAAACTAGTTTAAAAAGGAATTTAGAAAGATCTTTAAAATTAAGGATCTTAGAGAACTATCTAGAATCCTAGGAATAAACATTATAAGAAATAGGAAGCTTAGAACCCTAAAACTAGATTAAAGCTATTATATTTAGGAAAGTCTTTAGAAACTAAGCATTAAGTTAAAATCCTTAAAGCTAACTCTCTTACTAATAGACAATTATAAGGGACTTATTAAGTTAGGCCTAAATAATAAGAGATGTAGTAAGGAGGAATACTAGATAATAATTAGAATATAGATRTAGCTAATAATTATAATAAGACTAGATATTRCCTTTRYAATTAGAAAGCTAAGTGCATTTTTAAGTAATCTATCTAAAGCCTACCTAAAAGCTTTAAAGAAAGTCTTAAGGTACTTAAGATTATTTCCTAACCTTAGATTAACCTTTATAAGATCTAGATCTAGATACTTAATTAGGTACTTAGACTTAGACTTTATAATAGACAAGTTAGATAGGATCTCTATCCTAGGAAATGTATTTAAGTTATATAATACCCTAATTTTATAGATAAGTAAGAAGCAGAAATCTATAGCAACTTCTATAATAGAAGCTAAGTTTATAGTAATAAATATATATACAAAATAATTATAGTTCCTTTTAGCATTACTTAGAGAAATAGGTTAAACTAAGCTTATTAGATTATCCGCTTTTTAACTAATAATTAAAGTAGGAAAGGATATAGCTAAACAGCTTAGGCTAGTTTAACTCTTTAGGGATAACTAAGCCTGCCTTACCCTTATAAAGGATGCATATGTTTATAAAAGGTTAAAGTATATTAATATTATATATAACTTTATAAGAAGACTTTAGTAGTAAAAGAAGATCTATATAGAATACCTTCTAATAAAAGAAATAGTTGCAAATAGCCTAACTAAACCTCTTACTAGTCTAAACTTCTAGATATATATAAATTATCTTAGTATATAATAAGTATTCTAAAATTTAGTAAAAGTATATAATTAAGGATATCCGAACAGATATACTCGATTATATAATACTAAGTTAAGGAATTGTACTAAGATAGTAGCTAAGATAGAATTATACTACTAGGCTATAGAACTACCTTTCTACACTTAATAGAATCTTAAAAGATCTAGGGAAATATATATAGTCTATTCTATCCTAARTAGGAGTGTTAGAAAGTGCAGTTATAGAATAGCTATATATCTAATATAACAGAGAGCTAAGTAGCTATAAGGTTATATAACTCTATATAGGGTAAAATCTCTTCTTAGGAGATAGAGACACATCTCT
>NW_019716308.1:0-4856 GCF_900074925.1 Ramularia collo-cygni | reverse complement strand
AAGTAGGAACTAATATGTTAATTTTGTTTATTATCTAGAGATGTGTCTCTATCTCCTAAGAAGAGATTTTACCCTATATAGAGTTACGTAACCTTATAGCTACTTAGCTCTCTGTTATGTTAGATGTACAGCTATTCTATAACTGCACTTTCTAACACTCCTACTTAGGATAGAATAGACTATATACATTTCCCTAGATCTTTTAAGATTCTATTAAGTATAGAAAGGTAGTTCTATAGCCTAGTAGTATAATTCTATCTTAGCTACTATCTTAGTGCAATTCCTTAACTTAGTATTATATAATCGAGTATATCTGTTCGGACATCCTTAATTATATACTTTTGCTAAATTTTAGAATGCTTATTATATACTAAGATAATTTATATATGTCTAGAAGTTTAGACTAGTAAGAGGTTTAGTTAGGCTATCTACAACTATTTCTTTTATTAGAAGGTATTCTATATAGATCTTCTTTTGCTACTAAAGTCTTCTTATAAAGTTATATGCAATATTAATGTACTTTAACCTTTTATAAATATATATATCCTTTATAAGGGTAAGGCAGGCTTAGTTGTCCCTAAAGAGTTAAACTAGCCTAAGCTGTTTAGCTATATCCTTTCCTGCTTTAATTATTAGTTAAAAAGCAGATAATCTAATAAGCTTAGTTTAACCTATTTCTCTAAGCAATGCTAAAAGGAACTATAATTATTTTGTATATATATTTATTACTATAAACTTAGCTTCTATTATAGAAGTTACTATAGATTTCTACTTCTTACTTATCTATAAAATTAGGGTATTATATAACTTAAATATATTTCCTAGGATAGAGATCCTATCTAACTTGTCTATTATAAAGTCTAAGTCTAAGTACCTAATTAAGCATCTAGATCTAGATCTTATAAAGGTTAATCTAAGGTTAGGAAATAATCTTAAGTACCTTAAGACTTTCTTTAAAGCTTTTAGGTGGGCTTTAGATAGATTACTTAAAAATGCACTTAGCTTTCTAATTGCAAAGGCAATGTCTAGTCTTATTATAATTATTAGCTATATCTATGTTCTAATTGTTATTTAGTATTCCTCCTTGCTACATCTCTTATTATTTAGGCCTAACTTAATAAGTCCCTTATAATTGTCTATTAGTAAGAGAGTTAGCTTTAAGGATTTTAACTTAATGCCTAGTTTCTAAAGACTTTCCTAAATGTAATAGCTTTAATCTAGTTTTAGGGTTCTAAGCTTCCTRTTTCTTATAATGTTTATTCCTAGGATTCTAGATAGTTCTYTAAGATCCTTAATCTTAAAGATCTTTCTAAATTCCTTCTTWAACTAGTTTATAGAGTTTATTAATAGGGCAGYAATTAGAATATTATTAAYATRTRTTATAACTATAAGATTCTTTYTATAATAGAAYATTAGATATAGGTTAACCTCTAACTAAAYAAATCCYAAATCTTTAAGCTTTAAAATATAAAGCTAATTCTAGTCTCTAGCAGCTTACTTTAATCTATATAGGCTTCTTAGGATTTTTAGGACTTAGCTAGGGGGAAGATCTACTCCTTTAGGTAGGGCTATAAAAATRTCTTCTTAGAGGTAACTATTTATAAAAGYACTATTAATATCTATAAGATAGAGTTCCTAGTCTTCCTTGCAGACTATAGCTATAAATGTTCTTAAGGTTTTATATCTAATAGTTAGTGCAAAAGTCTCCTTAAAGTTAATCCTATATTTCTATAAAAAACCCCTTACTATAAGTYTTGCTTTTAACTTATTAAGGGCACTACTTACTAATCTTTTTATAGTAAAGACCTATTTTAAGGTTATAAGGTTTAATCCTTTTAGAGTAACAGTTAGTTCCTAGGTCTAGTTGCTTATAAGTAAATCTAGTTCCTTCTAGATTGCTTCTATCTATATTACTCCTTATTCTTTATCTCCTACTACTTCCTTATAGGTAGCTAGAACTAGGATATTCTACTAGTATATAGTTTAGGTAGCTATTGCAGAGAAAGCAAGTTTATAGAAGATGTCTTACATTTCTAAGTCCTAGCCTAGTTTAGAGATTATAGCTAATAGGGCCTATATAATCTCTATTGCTTCTTTATTAGGATTCTAATCCTTTAGCCTCTCTTAGCTTATCTCCTAAAGGACTTTTAGTCCTTTAGATTTAGCTTTAAATCCTTCTATATTACTTATAGCTTTTCTCTTTCTTTACTCTACCTAAGGTGGAGAATTAACTTAGTCCTTAATTTTCTAGAATTCCCCTATATTTGCTAGGGGAGGAGGAATCTAAATAAATGCTATAGGGGCTAACTTTTTAGTTATAGGTTCCTAGATTAGAATAGGTTTAGGTCTTAGTATATTAGCTAGCCTTCTAAGTGGTTTTCTCTATAGTGCATTTAAGGAAAGATGCTTAGATTAAAACTTTAAATCTAAATTACCCCCCCTCTTTTCCTTAAAGAATACTACATTTAAGTGCTGTTTTATAGCTCTTATATCTAGATCCTAGAAAAGCTAGGATTTTAATGTTCCTTTAATATATCCTATAAATACTGCATCCTTTCCTCTATTTATAAGTTTGTTACTCCTTGCCTATCTAGGTTAGGATTTTAGGTCTATATATATAATAGCTTAGCACCCCTAAACTCTTAGATAATATATAGTCGGCTTTATTCCTATAAATACTTCTTTAGGTAATAGCTTAAAGCCCTTAACTTTAGGACTATTTAGCAGCCTGTTCCTTATTTTAAACTAGGCTACTAGGGCTTTAGGCTAAAAYTTAATTAGCATTCCTAATTCTTTAATTATTGCCCTTACTATATCTTCTAATATTTAGATAGATCTTTCTATAACTCTATTCTAAATAGAGTTATATATATCTATTATATTAAAGTAGATTCCTAAATCCTTCTCCTACTGTTTTAGTAGACTAGTAAGTTTAGGTGCATTATCTAATCTTATTATCTTTAATTTTAAAGATATTTTTCTTTTAGCTTTTAGCTTCTAGATTTTTAGAGCAGCTAGGGCATCCTCTTTACTAATAAGTAGGTATCCCTATTTCTTTCTTAAGAAGTTGTTAATAATTTCTAGCTAGTATTAATATCCTAATCTAGACTTTAGGAGAGGGCTATAGATATCTAAGGATATAAGCTTAAGTACCTAAGGTCTTCTCTTAGTAACTTTTCCTTTATATTTCTTTATCTTTATAAGAGTATAGACTCTGCACYTTTCCTTATAGTCTTCTAGGAGTTAGATTAGATCCTTTAAGTCTATTACTTTATAGATATTCTTAAGAAGATTCTTGCTAAAATAGCTAAATCTTCTGTACTAAAGCTCCTACTAATTTAATAACTCTCTTATAGTAAATCCTATTTCCTTACTTTCTTCCTTTTCTTCTTTTACTAATAAAATAAGAGCCCTCTCCTAGAGGGACTCTAAAACTTCTAAAATAAATAGAAYACTATTCTAGATTCTAGTCTAGATAATAGGAGTTCTATCCTATAATACTAGAGTAAACTAGGGTAGTTAAACACTATACTAATAGCTAAACTAATTCTAAGAAATAAGATTAACTCCTAAATTAAGTATAAATAAAACTTTATTAAGTAAGATTTTCTTCCTATTTTAGCCTCCTATAACTGCTTTTCCCTTATATATAGCTTATAGCTATCTACCCCTAACCTTAATCTATTTCYTCCTTTAAAGTAGAATTATAGATCTAAARAGTTATAGTTAGTTAGTTATATAGGATAAGGTATAGGAGTCTAGTAACTATTCTAAGGAGRTTAACTTGCCTTTTGCCTYTAAAGAAGAGTATATAATCTTATTAGTTTCCTCCTTAAATTAGRATAAGGTAGCACTTAATAAGGTTAGGRATAATTCCTTAGATTAGGCTTATTTAGYAAGGAATGCTTTCTTAGTAGTCTTCCTTATTTTCCTAAATTTAGAAACCTCTTTTCTAATTATTTCCTCTATTACCTTCTTAAATTCTTTAAAAGAGTCTCTTCTTTTCTTAACCCTCTTTAATAAAGAGGAGGAGTATTTCTTACTAGAGATCTTTCTCTTTTTARGCTTTAGAGAATCCYTATTTCTAGATAGGAAATTTTCCTAAGGTCTAATTRCTTTCTTTRCCTTTYCTAGCTATAGATAATCTTATATAAAGTATTATCTATTATAGAGGAAGTATRTTCTTATCCTTCTAAAGGCTRCTATTATAAAGTCCTYCCTATAATAGAGGTCCCTTACTTCCTAAGATTTAAGGATAAGTAGGATCTATTTATAGTTCCTAGTAAGYATTAGCTAGGCTATAATTRCATTCTTAGTTAATTTAAACTTAGGAGGGAGTGCTAAAAGAAGGATCCTAATTTTCCTTTTAGGTTCTTTTATATATAACTCCCTTTTATTAACCTCTGCAATCCTCTTTGCTATTAAACTAATCTATACCTAGGCTAATCTTACTATATCTTCCTCTCCTATTCTAAAGTTTATAAGTTATTATACTATTAATATAGTATATACTATAAGCACCTTACTATACTTCTTCTAGAGGAAGAGCTAGATTTTAGTAGCTATCTTTGTATCTATTAATAATTAAATCTTATCTGCTTTATCTAAGCTAACTCTTAATCTTAGCTTATACCTGCACTTAGCATTCTCCTTTTAAAAGTTTARCTAGCTAGCTATTCTTGCAACCCTAGTATCTAGATTAAGGAGTAATAAATTATCTAGGTTAATTAATCCCTTAATGTTATAGAAGATGCCTTTTCCTTCTAGGTTGTCCCTCTATAGTTTAAACTATCTTTTCTAGTTCTCTCTTATTAGGATTAGAATCCTAATATAGGTCTAACTGTCCTTCTCTTCCT
>NW_019716312.1:0-3446 GCF_900074925.1 Ramularia collo-cygni | reverse complement strand
TCTTAGAGGTTTTAAGGTATTATAAGCTGTAGTAATCTATAATTACTTAGGTAGTGTAACTATTCTTAATATAGTAGTGCTAGCGGCGTAAGGCGTCCTTAATCGTAAGAAGTTCCTTCTTATAAATAGGGTAGTTAAGTTCTGCTACTTAGAGCTTACGACCGTTAAAAGCGACCGGATAAAGTTTCCTATYRTCCYTAAGCTAGTATAGTACTGCCCTAATAGCCTACTTACTTRYATTAGTTTTAATAATAAAGRGCTTACTTAGGTTAGGGAGTTCTAGTAYTAGGTAGCTAYATAATACCTTCTTAAGGGCTTCGAAGGARATAGAGCATTATRYATTCTACTTAATTAGGCGTTTCTTCTTAGCACGTAGGGTAAGGTTACTCTCCTTAAGGAGATCGCTTAATAGTGCAGCTATCCTTACGAAGTCTCTAATGTACTTGCGGTAGAAAGATGCTAGCCTAGTAAACTATCTTACTTCTTAAGCGTTCCTTAGAATTAGCTAATCTCGGATAGAGGTAATCTTATCCTCTATAGGTCTTACTTAGTTATAGAAAACGTAATACCTATAGAACTCGAACTCTTAGACTTTAATAGAGCACTTCTTAGGGGATATAAAGAGCTCCTAGGCCCGAAGGGCATCTAATACCTATTTTAAGTGCTATTCGTATTCCTTAAGTAATTTGGAGTACACGATAATATCGTCTAAGTACACTATAACGCTTTTATATAGCTAGTTAGCTAGAATATCGTTTATTAAGGACTAAAAGCTTAAAGGGGCGTTGCATAGCCTAAAAGGCATTACCTTATACTCGTATTTACCTTAACGAGTATTAAAGGCTGTCTTCTATCTGTCTTCTTCCTTAACTCGCATTTGCTAGAAGCCTAAAGTTAAGTCGATCTTACTAAAGTATCTAGCTCCTYAAAAAGCGTTTAAGTAATCGTTAATRCGAGGGAGAGGGAAGCGGTCCTTAATAGTTATATTATTTAAGGCCCGATAATCGATATATATTCGCTATTTCCCTCCTAGCTTAGGTACTAGTAATACTAGGCTACCCTAAGCTAAGTAGGAGCGAGCGATTAAGCTACGGATAAGAAGCTCCTTAACCTRCTTCTCTTGCTCTATTATCTATACTTAAGATAGTTAGTATAGCTATTAATTTACTAGCTTATAGTCGCCTATATCGATAGAGTGCTCTATTACTCTCCTTATAGGTAGCTTAGCTAGTAATAATAAGCGGAAGAGGTCTAAGTTAGCATTAATAAGCCGTTAGAGAGAGGCTTCCTTATTTAAGGGGGGAGGATCGTCTCTAGGCTTAAGGGGTAGGTTTCTATTAGGCTCTAAGTCCGGGGAACGGATATCTTCTATAGATATTAAGAAGAGAGGGAGATCTTAGTTCTATTTAAGGAGCTCTTCTAGCTCTTAAAGGGAATAGATATCTTCGTTAATAGTCTCCGTCGTTAAGTAGTAGAGAGCTGCTCTATAGGGAACTATATATTTAATACCCCTAACGTTTAAGTATAGCTTACTAGTCTAGAAGTTAATAGTTAGGTTATATTATCGGAACTAGGAGAGGCCTAAGATTACGTCGTGTCCTCTTAAGTCGAGTACTCTTACTATAAGGGTACTCTTAAAGTTCCTAAGCTAGTATAGAATCTCTATACTAGTTAAGCTTTCTATTAAGCGGCCGTTAGGGAGTTTAACTTACTTAATAGGAAGATCTACTTAATACTAAGGGAACTAGGCAACAATATCCTTAGAGACGTAGATTCCTAAAGCTATAGTATCGAATAGGAACTTAGCTAGGACTTAGATATCCTTCCCTAGTAAGCCTAGGGCTTAGAGAAGATTAGTCCTAATAGCATTTAAGCAATCGAAGCGAGCGTTAAGAGGCATCGAGAGTAAGGACAATTACTAGGGCGATTTATTATCCTCCGATAAATCGTTACTTAGTTTTTTAACTTAGATGCATTACGAGCTTCCTAATTACGTTACTTAGCCTTAAGTTCTAGCTTAAGCTGCTTAGAGCATTTAAACTAGATATAGCTAGCTACTCCGTAGTTATAATACTTCGGAGAGAAGTTAGTCGAAGTAGGCTTACGTAAGTTATCTTACCTAATACGTTAGTCTAAGGAGTTTAGGTGTTCTAACTACTAACGGGTAGCTCTYTTCTTTCCTCTAAGGGAGCGATAGGTAGCTCGGTTAGAGCGATTACGCAAGCCTACCTAATCTAAGCGAGGCTCTCTACGTTATTCCGCAATCTCTATATTAGCTATATTAGTTCGCTAGGCTTAGTCTACGATAGGCTTTAAGATAGACTTCTAAGGAGTTAAGCTAAGGCGAATAAGTTCTATACGGATCTTAAGCTTTAAGCTATCGTAAAAGGCTTAATAGATAGTAAGATTATCCGGCTTAGGCTAGAGAAGGCTAGAAGCTATTATTAACTTATAGTAGAAGGAGTTAATACTCCCTAGCTGCTTAAAGCGGCGGAATTTCTTCTATAGCTTCTCTTAGTAGTAGTAATCCTAGAAGTAGCTTTAGAGACTATTTATTAAAAAGTGAAATCTAGGGACGAAGAGAGAGAGAAGCATCTAGGATAGTCGGGGTAAGCGAGTGTAATTTAGAGAAGGAAGAGCCTTCTTAGAAGACTAAATACAAGTAGTTTCTTAGCAAAGGCATAGTTATTCCCTAGCCTGTTAAATTCTAACACTATTAAGTATTATCTCTAAGGTATAGCTTCCTTAGTAGATAAGAGGCTTAAACTTAGTTTCCTAATCTTCCTACTAGGATAATACATTCTTCTTTATTAAGCCCCTAATAAGGCTAATAAGCGCCTCTTCTATAGGTCTAAACCTCTAGTTAAGAGTAATTATATTATTTAAGTAGCGGTTAAGCTCCTAAACCTAGAGAGTAGCTATATTATCCTTAATATCCCTATAGTAGTTAGCTAGGATGCTAATAGTCCCCTTAATACGAGGGGCTCTCTTAGAGGGTTTAGAACCTCTATAGCGACGGTCCCTTAATAKGCCGTCGTTATTATCTAATCCGCTTAAATTAGAGCTGTCTCTAGGGAATCCCGGAGCGGTTAGTAGTGCTTAACTACCCCTATTGCCTCTATTAGCTTAGATAGTAGCGGGAGGGTCGTTAAGACGGAACCGTACTAACCCTAGGTCGCTTAGTCCGCGCAGGATAGTAGTACCCTAGTTAAGTGCATCGTATTCGCGTAGTCGCTCGTTTTCGGCTTTAAGTTCTTAAAGCCTAGCGGCGACGGCTCTTAAGTAGGTCCTAAAGGTAGCGTCTTCTATATCTAAGGCCTCTAGTATAGCCTTAAGTTATCCTCTATAAGRAGGGTTTTAGATATAGAAGTATAACTAAAGGTTATCGATTATATCGGCTAAGGAGTAGAAGTCGTACGACTCGTACTTAAGCGAGCGTCGTATAG
>NW_019716332.1:0-1303 GCF_900074925.1 Ramularia collo-cygni | reverse complement strand
AGGACGGCTAAGACGATCTACCCTAACCGCGATAGAACTACTAATAGAAAAGATCCGAGCCGTATAGAAGGGAGGCAAAGGTAAGGTCGCGTCCCTCCTATATCTCGACATCTCGGGAGCGTTCGACTACGTATCGTACGAAAGACTTATCTATATTATAAGGAAGATAAAACTCCCGGAATAGATAACTAGCTTTATAGGGTTATTCCTTACTAAAAGGACTACTGCACTAAAATTAGGATCTTTTACTAGCGCGAGGAGGGATACCGAAACCGGCATTCTATAAGGATCGACCCTCTCTCTAGCGCTTTTCCTAGTATTCGTATCGGAGCTCCTACCCCTACTAGACTCCTAGAACTCTATAGCTAGCGGGTTTATAGACGATACTAATATCCTAACCTAGTTAACGATAACGGAAGGCAACTATAGAAGGCTCGAGGAACTCTATACGAGATACGAACGATAGGTAGAGAAGCACGGCGTAAGGTTCGCCCCGAAGAAGTACTAACTTATCTATTTTACGAGGAGCCGCACGAAATACAATATAAGAGCTACTATTACGATTTAAGGCTATATATTAAAGCCGGAGACATACGTTAGGATACTAGGCCTATAGGTAATACCTAAACTCTCGTAGGGGTAATATATTAGGAAAGCTAACTAGAGGGCACTATCGAATATAGAATCCCTAAATAGGCTTATAACGTCTATATAGGGCGCTATATTCGTATAGGCTAAGCAACTCTATACGGTAATCGTGCGCCCGGTAATAACGTACGGTAGCCCGATCTAGGCCTACGATAATAACAAAGGATAAGTTCTATAAGTGCTCCTTACGGAACTAGAAAGAACCTAGGTAAAGGCGCTCCGTAAGGTTACTAGAGTATATAAGTTAGTACCCCTCCGTACCCTCGAACACGAAACGAACATACTCCCTATCGATATATACCTCCGGCAACTTAGAATATAACACTCCGCGCTTACGGCTAACTAGCTATATTAAAAGTATATTATAAGAGCTATACATAACCGCTAGCCTAGTAATAATAGACTTAAAATATAGAGGCAAGAGGACATAGCGACGTAGAATAGAGAGATGCCTATACTAATCGATATAGGAATATACGTAGTACTACGGGCCCCGACGAAAGGGGAAATCTAAGAAAAGCGAAGGATAATTAGGGATCTTAAGGAAAGGTCCCTAGAATAATAGAAGGACCGCTAGAACCGTTACTAGGGGAGGGACCGCCGGTACTTTATAGCGGCCTAAACGAGGAACTAGAACGCAGCTATAAGAAAGGAT
>NW_019716313.1:0-3437 GCF_900074925.1 Ramularia collo-cygni | reverse complement strand
GGCTAAGCGTAATATACTTCCTACGGCGACGTATAAACTTCGTAGCCCTATTATACGGGCTAGCGGGATAGACCTCGCGGGCTATCTCGTATAGTCGCTTCCTACGATATAGTAGTATATTAGTAAACCCCTTTCTACCCCTTTCTACCCCTTTCTACCTTATAGATATATATCGTATAAATATACTAACCTACTAAGCGTAAGCCGCGTACGATCGGTTATACGGAAGTATGTTTATAGTAATATTATTTTATATACTCTAAGGTTCGAGCGATTAATCTCCTTCTTTATAATCTTTTTATATTCCTCTTAACGCTTAAGGAACTCTCCTTCTCTTAGTCGTTTCTTAATATCTATACTCCGCCGAAGCCGTATAAAGGTATAGTACTTAATCGTAAATCCCTCCTTATTTAATTTGTCTACGATATACGTATCTAGTAGAGCTTCGAGGTAGAAGAGTTCGGCTATTCGGATACGAAGGAGGTGATTATCGTAAAGACTATTCTTTAACGACTATTAGGGTTCGCTACCGTTCTCTACGACGATTATACGGATAGTCCGTTCGGAGGTATATAGCTATTATAAATAGAGGAAGGTTTAAATGTCGGTAATACTCGCATTATTATTCTAGAGTTTAACGACTTTTAGATAAAGATTAGGGGGGATAGAAGGGGAGCGGCCTATTATATATAATATACGTATAATAGGGTAGAGGGTAGACGGGAAAGGAATTAGCGTAGTAAGAGGTTATAAACCTTAGCGAAAACTTTRCTAAAAACTATAGGGTTAGGGTTAGAGTAGTATATTTCTTTAATATAGAGCGATAGTAATATAAATCGTAGGATATTTATAGGGACAAATTATACGAACGTATAAAGTAAGGAGGAGTTATATTTTAGGTATAGAAGTAAGTAATTATAAAATAGAAAATATATTTTAAAAGTAGTTTTTAAGTGCTACAATTAAGGCCCTCGTAACCTATTAGAAACTCCTAACGCTTAAAGCCGCTAGTATAAAGAACTTAAAAGAGATTCCCTCCTCCCCTAGATACCCTTAACGCCCTAATTACCTCTCTAAAAACTACCCTCTACCCTAATTAAGCCCTATTACTAGTACTCTACTATCCCTATTCTCTAGCGACTACTAGTACGCCTAGACCTCGTTACCTATAATATACTACGCTTCGGCCGTACCTAATCTCTATCCTAGCGATTAAGTAAGTCCCTACGGTCGTAGCTATAAGCCTAATTATAAAACTTGCAGTTATTATAGATATTATAAAAGTTCTTCTTCTAGATTGTGCAGCTCTATTCCCGTTAGTATCGTATACCTTTATACGGGTAGGAAACATACCTAGAAGTTTCTATTACTATACTAATACCGCTCGTACCGCTTATCCGTTCCTATTTCTTCTCTATTACTATCTACTACTATCTCGTCGGGGTATACCGTTCTACTACGATATTATTAGCCGGTATACTTCGATAATTCTCTAATAGGATTATATAGACCGGCTCTAAATTAATAAAGCGTTAACGTAGGAGTAACGGTTATAGATTTTAATAGCTAGATCGAATATTAGATCTTAAGTTAGGAAGCGACGGCTAGCCTTTAACTCTATTAGCTCCTTCTGCTCCTTATTAATAGTAAATCCTGCTTACTCGAGCTATTATACGGGTTAGTGCTACTCTTAGAATATTAAATTCCTAGCTCCTACTCTATCTACCCTTACGTCGATAATTCTTCTTCCTCTAATAGGACCTCTATCGATTAAAAGTAGGTTAAAGGCCGGTCTAGTAGTTATCCTCGCGGTYRTTAAGRTAGTAGGTRTTTATACGGGGGAGTAGGAGGAGGGAGGAGGATATAGGTAGATAGTAAAGGGGTAGTATAGTAGTAGGAGTAGTAGGTATTAATATTAGTATTTAGGTATTAATAAGAGTCGCTAAAAGAGTAGCAGGTATTTATCCTRCTACTCTTTTAAAGATCTAAATTACCTATATAAAGAGTTAGAAGGCTACCTATATGCCTACCTTATTACGCTTTTACTTTTATTATACCTTACTCTTTATTACCTCTCCTTTATATACATTTAGATACTAATATATAAAAATATATAAGATCGGGGTCTATTATACTAAATAGCTTAGGAATAATAAAAGTAGCTAGTATAATAGTCCGCGAGTAGAGTAGATAATAGAATATATAATTTAATAAAAAGAGTAGAAACTTTCCTATTTAGGAAGGAACTATAATATTACTATAATATTATACTAAGCTCCTATTACGAACTTGTAATAGCTAAAATCGAGATTATATAGAAGAAAGAAGAGCACTAATTCTCTATACCTTATCCCTTTCGACCCTAAGACTTACTCCGAGACCTACGAGACTACTTATCCTTTCCTAAACGTAGACCCTTTAACTAATTATCCGTAGCTATGCTCGTAATTATTCCGCGCTTAGGTCGCTAGTATATATTCTCTAGTCTGCTATTATACGCCTTTAGCCTCTTCTAATAGGCTCTTTCGCTAGCTATCCTATCGCTATACTAGTAGGTACTCTTAGTTCCCCGCTAAATGTAGTTGCTATAGGCTAAGTTTAAATATCTACGCTAGATTATATAGCGCTATTCTCGTTAGCGTCGAACACCTTTATATAGGTAGGAAATATACTAGAAATAGCCCTAGGCCTTTAATTATATTACTATCGTAGTCCTTCCGCTTCTTATAATCTCCGTAATACTCCTCCTTAGTTAATATTATTCTACTACGATATTATTAGCTATTATACTTTAATAATTCTCTAATAGGATTATACAGACCGGTTCGTAACTAGAAAGGCGTCGACGTAGTTCGGACGGTCTCGGATATTATCGATCCTATTAGTAAAGCTATTATAGATCTCGACGTGCTTAGTAGCAGGCTTAGCTATTATCTCCCTCTACTTGCGGTTAAGGGAGAATCCTATTTTCTTAAGCTATTATACGGGTTAGCGCTACTCTTAAAGTGTTAAATTCCTAGCTTATACTCTTATAAAGTTCTACTTAAAATATCCGTATTCGCTATTATTATCCGGATTCTTAGGGAAAGTTCTAGCCCTCTAGTATTTCGTAGTATCGATATAACCTAGCTATAAGTATAGCAACTTAGGCTTCTTCGCCTTCTTAGGCTTTTATACGGGTAGTATAGAGGAGGGAGGAGGATATAGGTAAGTAGTAAAGGGGTAGTATAGTAGTAGGAGTAGTAGGTATTAATATTAGTATTTAGGTATTAATAAGAATCGCTAAAAGAGTAGTAGGTCTTTATCCTACTACTCTTTTAGAGATCTTACTTACCTATATAAAGAGTTATATAGCTGCCCGCGTAATACTATTATACCTTTACTTTATCCTTACTATTATTACTTAGGTATCGTAGACTTAAATAAAATTACTTTAA
>NW_019716314.1:0-3422 GCF_900074925.1 Ramularia collo-cygni | reverse complement strand
CGCTCGGTCTTTACTATAGATAAGAATGTTATCTAAGTAAACGACGCAGATTATATCGACTAGCCCCGATAAGGCTCGGTTAATATATCCTTAAAAAGTCGCTAGTACGTTGTATAGTCTAAAAGGTATAACCTTGTATTAGAAGTGTTCGTAACGCGTGCGAAACGTAGTCTTCTAGCGATCGCTAGCCTTAATCTTAATGCGATAATACGTAGCCGAGAGGTCTAAGCTAGTAAAGAATGCGTTGCCCCTAAGTCGATTAAGCGTCTCGCTAATTAAGGGAAGTAGATAGCGGTTCTTAATCGTAATTTCGTTTAAGCCGCGATAGTCTATATATAAGCGTAGTAAGCYATCCTTTTTCGGAACGAACAGGATAGGCGYACCCGCCTCGCTTTCGCTAAGCTCGATCTAATCGTTCTTAGTCGCTTTAGTAATGTACTCCTATAGCTATACTAGCTCTTTCGGAGACTAATAATAGAGAGGTTTAAAGGGCGGCTTCTTGCCTAGCTCTAAATCGATAGCGTGCTCTACGTCGTTAGGGAGCTTGCGCCTCGCCTTATCCGTAGGAAAGAACATATCGTAATATACCTTAAATTCCTCCGGAAGTTCGGGCATACTAAGGATTTCGCTAGTACGTAATACGCTTACTACGAGAACCCTTATATACTTGCCCTACATCTTACGGTAAAACTCCTATAGATTAATAACCTTAATTCGGCTAGAGCTTAGTTTGCTAAAGCGCTACGCATCCGTAGCGCTATCGACGATTACACGTTATATACGTTGCTAGGGGCGGCCTAATATTAGTTCGGGCTTCGGAGTTTCGTATATATAGAAGGTTGCTTCTATTATTCGTTCGACTCCTTCCGAGTCTACGATACGTAGGCGCATAACGTGCGCTCCGTAGTAGTAACCTAGTTCTCCTATAAAGGAGGATATAGATAGTAATAGCGCATCTACTCTCGCTAGTAAGCCGGCTCGAAGTACGAACTCTCTTAATATAACGTTAATATCGGCTACATCGTCTAGTAGGTAGTCGACCTATATTAGTCCTACCTTTATTTCGACTACGCCGCGCTAGTAGCGCGCTAGGTGTATATCGACCTTACTTAATAGCTTTAGACTTAGAGTTTAAGCTTTTTCTCGGAGTCCTTTGCTTTTTCCGTAACGACTACGGTAACCTTACTCCGCGCATTGCTCGGGCCTTAGCCTTCTACGGCGCCGCCTTTAGCCTAATATATCTTATTAGTATAGCCGGTGCGRCTATAGTTAGAGCACTTTAGGTCTAAATAGGCGCCTTCTTTACGCTTACGTAAAGGCTACTCGCTACTACGGTTAGACTTAGGTTTGCGTTCCTTATTACGATTATAGGTATTCTTACGTAGTCTGCTACTACTACGGTTATAGTCCTAAGACTTATAATTACCGCGCTTAGTACCCGTAAGCTATACGCTCGTACCCTTATCGGCTACTTTAATACGCCTTGCTAGCGCTACTATCTCTACCCTTATTATAGGTATAGAGTGTAACTTAATAATCTCCTAACGGAGAGCTAGTCTTAGCTTAGCGAGGAACTAACGCACGAGCTACGCTTACGTGTAGTCTAGTTAACTCTCTAGCACTTCTAGTTTAAAGGCGAATTACTTTATCGTTTAATTCTAGCTCTATCGAACCCTTTCGTACTTAAGCGTAACGCTAAGCGCGCGGTTCGTAGGGTCTCTAACGGTGTTACGCACGAACGATTAGAAATCCTCCTACGTATAGCTCGGCGTAAGCGCCTTAATATCGTACTCGTTATACTACGACTCCGCGGCGTTACCTCCTAGCTATATAACGCTATAGAGGACCTTATTATAGTTACTCTCTAGGCTAGTAGTAGTATTAGCGAAGATTATCTTAAGTTGGCGTAGGAATTCGCGTGCCTCTTTAATAGAATCCCCTAAGAATAGTTTAGGATCCTTTATCTTAGGTCTTACGCCTACTCCGCTACGCGTATACGCTACGCTTAAACTCGAGGTGCTTATAGCATCCGGATCTTCCTTATATAAGAGGCGCGTAGGCACGACTCCGTAACGGGGTATAGTAGTAGCTACGCCTACGTCGGCGCGGTCCCGATTGCGCTTTATTTGTTAGACTTCTAACTAAAGTTAGCGAATCGTCTCTTACTACTATAGAGCCTACTTCTCGCCTTCGAGGCGCTAGATTATCTTATTAGCCGTCTCTTCCTTATCGCGTTCGATTTCTCTATAATCTATCGTATCTTCGTCTAGAGTAGGCTATATAGGCTCTACGGTAGCGACTTCTTCGACATCTCCGTAATTAGGGAGTTCTTCGACGCGTTCTTCTTCGTAGCGCTACTCGGGAGTAGTCGCTTCGCGGGCGGCGCGCCTAGGGGCTATTTCGTTAGGATCTAATAAATCGCTACCCTTAGAGAGGAAGAAGAATTAGAATTATAAGGGTAAAGATGTAGCAATGTATTAGACACCCGTAATTACTCGATTAGAGATAAGACTAATTCTTGTAGGTTAAATGTGCGCTATACGTAGGAGTTATGCATACGCTAAGCCTGCGCTAAGCAGTTAGGCTACATTGCACTCCCTTCTCTAAGGTTGGTTAATCTAGCTACCTCTATTAATCCTGTTATTGYAAGGGCTCTTATACGGCCCTTACACCTAGTATATAGCTTTTTATAGTTATACCTAATTATAGACCTTCCTAATCGTGTTTAAGAGGCTATAGGGGGTAATAGGTCCCTTTTTCTTTTACTAGTTATTTAAGATAGTATAAATAGCTCTATAAGTATATTAATATCTTCCTTAATAGAGGTACTATTCTAGGGAGAGCCTTAGAGAAACTCCCTCTAATCCTTAGAGCTACTACTAGAAGAGCTCTAGAACTATAATCTCCCTTAGATCTCTATAGGAGATAGCTTAGTAGGCTATTATCCTTAAGGAGCTTCTTACTCCTAGGATATTACTAGGAGTAGATCCTAAGATTAATACTTAGTTTCTAGGATAATTGCCTAAGGGTAATACTTAGGAATAGGCTATACCTAGGCTTCTTACCTAGTAGCTAGGGTATAAGCTTCTAGCTTAAATACTACCTAAGCTTCTAGCTTAGGGTTAGTTGCCTAAGCTTCTAGCTTAGTAATAGGTACTATATAGGCTTCTAGCCTAGTAGGTAGAGTTATAAAACCTATAGGGCTTATATAGAAAGGCTCCCTTTAAGACTTAGGGGTATAATAACTTCTAACTATATCTATATATACCTAGTCCTTATTAAAAGTTATATGCGATGTAAAAATAACCTAGTACTTCTATACTCTCTTATAGTTAAGTATAGGGCGCTAGAGGAGGTAGTTTATAGATAAATGCTCTTAAAATCCTATAAACTAAAAGATTTTAGCCCTTAAGGCAAACTTT
>NW_019716315.1:0-3313 GCF_900074925.1 Ramularia collo-cygni | reverse complement strand
GACTATCGCGGCTTAAACGAAATCACGATTAAGAACCGCTATCCACTTCCCTTAATTAGCGAGACGCTTAATCGACTTAGGGGCAACGCATTCTTTACTAGCTTAGACCTCTCGGCTGCGTATTATCGCATTAAGATTAAGGCTAGCGATCGCTAGAAGACTGCGTTTCGCACGCGTTACGGACACTTCTAATATAAGGTTATGCCTTTTAGACTGTGCAACGCACTAGCGACTTTTTAAGGATATATTAACCGAGCCTTATCGGGGCTAGTCGATATAATCTGCGTCGTTTACTTAGATAACATTCTTATCTATAGCAAAGAYCGAGCGYAATACTAGCGTAACGTATACGCCGTACTCGATAGGCTAAGGAAGTTCTAACTTTACTACAACTTTAAGAAGTGTAGTTTCTTCTAAGATTTAGTCGATTTTCTCGGCTTCGTAGTTACTACGTAAGGCGTTACGATAGACCTACGYAGGGTAGACGCAGTCGCTAAGTAGCCTCGGCTAGAAACCCTTAAGGATGTGCAAGCACTCCTTAGATTTACCAACTTCTATAGGCGGTTCATTTAGTAGTACTTACGCATTATAAGGCCCTTAACCGACCTATCGAAGGGAGCTATTAAAGGCAGGAAGCTAGGGAAGATCCCTTAGGGCGCTAGCGAAGAGAATGCGCTAAGCTAGCTTAAGGAAGCCTTTTAGTTAGCCCTACTACTAAGGCACTATAACCCTACGCTTCGCCTACGAGTCGAAAMCGACGTATCGGACTTCGCGCTTACGGGCATCCTCTTATAGTAGTTTAAGGATAAATAGTAGTATCCTATTACTTTCTAGTTACGGAAGATAATTCCGGCCGAATGCAATTATAAGACCTACGATAAAGAGCTACTTATAGTAGTAAGTACGTTTAAGTAGTAGCGCCCGTACCTCGATAGCGCTACGTATACGATTTAAGTAATCGTCGACTATACTAACCTTAAAGCTTTTATAACGATAAAACAGTTAGTCGGTCGATAGGTACGATAGGCGGTTTAATTAGCGCCCTTCGACTTTACTATCGAACATCGCGTAGGGATAAAGAACCCTACGGATAGTCCGAGTAGGCGTAGCGACTACGAAACGAGTACGACGGAGTCGTCTTAGTATATAAGCATGCTATTACCTAYACTATAAAGCAAACTTYAGAACTAGCAATCTAATAAAGCTCTTCGAAGCGAGMYAGAGCCCTCTATTAGAAGAGTAAGAGCTATATRCTACGCGATTAAGTGCGAGGGATTACTACCTGCTAGAGTATRCGGCGRGCTTTCGCTACCTAGGCGTGTTATAGCCGTCCTAGTAGCTACAGACTTAGCCCTTAGAAATATTCYAGACCTAATACTCGGTTACGCTAAAGCACTAGTAAACGTAGACGCAGATGCTTCGAGTATACGCGACGCGGCTAGGGAGAAGGGYGAGTACGAAGGCTACATTATTAAGGATAGAAYATTATTCTACGGCGATGCCCTATAYATTCCGAAAGACTACGCTTTACGTGCGCAACTAATGCGCATACACTACGATAACGCTCTCGCCGGACACTTTAGGAAGGCGAAGACGCTCGAGTTACTTTAGCGGAAGTACTACTAGCTACGCATAGCTACTAATGTCGTAGAGTACATTAAGGGGTGCTATATATACCTCGTAAGCAAGGCGCGGCACTACCGCCCCTACGGAGTAATAGTTCTATTACCTATACCGGATCGAGCATAGCAAGAAATTARTATAGACTTTATTACGGACCTACCTYCTAGTAAGCGCGGAGATAGCGTCTATACTACGGTGCTYRTAATCGTCGACCGCTATAGCAAGATAGCTTTATTTATCCCTACTACTAAGCAATRYAATATAGTAGAGCTAGCGGATATCTTTATATCTTACGTAGTYTRYAAATACGGCGTRCTAGTAGGYATTRTTAGTAATAGAGGCTCGGTTTTTACTAGCTAATACTAGTCTAACTTCTACTACGAAGCGCATATAAAGCGCAAGCTAAGCATAGCCTTCTACCCTTAGACGGATAGACAGACTAAGAAAGCTAATTAGACGCTTAAGTAATACCTACGCTACTACTACGGCACGTAGCAGGACAGCTAGGCGTAATAGCTACCTATAGCTAAATTTGCGTRTAATAACAGCGTGTACGCGGGCCTTAAAATAAGCCCTTTCTAAATCCTCTACGGATAGAACCTAGAGCTAGCGACGCGCCCTCTAGGCGACGGCGCTAATGCCTAAGACATCGCTCGGAACGAGCTCTTAGAAGGGAGAATGCCGGCCGCTATCGACTTAGCGAAGCGCATGCGTAGCGTACATAAGGAGCTTACTAAGCGATAGCGTAAAGCTAAAGAGTAATAGTTAAAGTACTATAATAAGAACTATAAGCCTATAAGCTTTAATGTTAGTAATCTAGTGCTTCTCTCTACGAAGAACCTTAAGCTAGAGGGCAAGAAGAAGATAGGACCTAAATAGCTAGGCCTATACCGCGTAATTAACGTAATCGGRACTTAGGCGTATCGCTTATAGTTACCTACCTTAGTAAGGATCTATAMSRTCTTCTACGTTACTCTATTAGAGCTATATTCTAGCCGGAAGAGTAAAGCGTAAGAGGAGCGYATACTACTCGTAGTCGACGAGGATAGGTAGTAGGAGGTTAAAGAGATTCTTAATAAGAGGGTATAGAAGGGCGAAACGTTTTATTTAGTAAAGTAGYRTAGATAGCTATTAGAATATAACTAGTAGGAACCTAGTGCATATATTAAAGACTACGAAGCTCTCGATAGGTTCGAGGCGTAGGCTCCGCGTATACGTAGAGGCCGCGTAGTAAAAGAGGCTCGGAAGTAGAGCGGAGCAAAATAGAAGAAGAGTAATAAGAATTAAATAGTTTTATTACGGTTAGACCTAAAGGGGATTACTTTATAGACTATACTACAAGATAGGCGCATACGCTACGCAAGCCTAGAGAATGCGCTAAGCACTCTACTCGAACTTATTCTCCTCCGCCTCGGACTCCTCCTCGAATAGCTCGTTTCTAGTAAGGGTAGCATCGAAGGTATTAGTAGACTGCCCTATTATCTCTAACTACTATATAAACGGTTAGTATTATAGACGTATACGAGGAGTAGGCGAGATACTTACGATACGACCGACTTAAGTAATAGCTATAAGATTGTTCGTTAAGCGAGTAAGATTAGGCGCCTCGACTACGCTACTTATACGCCGTATACCCGAGGTAGGCTCGTTAATATAGATCTAAGCATCTAACTTAATACTAAAGGTGTTT
>NW_019716320.1:0-2993 GCF_900074925.1 Ramularia collo-cygni | reverse complement strand
TAAGTACTACCTGTCGGAGACAGTAAGCTAGTTAAAGATTAAGATACTCTTTTACTCCACCCCTAAAAATCTGCGAACCTCCGACTAATATTTAATAATATAGGCTATTAATTTCCTTTATTACGCGTAGATAGGGGCTGTCGAATTACAACATTCGTTTTATAACATCGTCTTAGAAGCTTTAGTAACAACGCTAGTACCTAGTATGTAATATCTAGCTGCCTAGTAATCTAGTAAGCGAGGTCTATTAGAGCCGCTCTTTCCGGTTACTACGGAGTAAGGCGCTAATCCCCCGATCCTTATAGTTATAACTATAGCGAGGGCTATATTAAGACGTAAGATTAGTACGTATTACGTTACTAGCCTTGTTTTACTTTTACGTTTTCGTATAGCGTAACGTATAATATTTATAGTAGTAACATATTAAGACTACGCGCCTAGCACCTATAACTTCTTCTATAAGGGCCGTGTAAGAGCCCTTATAATAATAGGATTAATAGAGGTAGCTAGATTAACTAACCTTAGAGAAGGGAGTATAATGTAACCTAACTACTTAGCGTAGGCTTAGCGTATATATAACTCCTACGTATAGCGTATATTTAACCTATAAGAATTAGTCTTATYTCTAATCGAGTAATTACGGGTGTCTAATACATTACTACATCTTTACCCTTATAATTCTAATTCTTCTTCCTCTCTAAGGGTAGCGATCTATTAGATCCTAATAGAATAGCCCCTAGGCGCGCCGCCCGCGAAGCGACTACTCCCGAGTAGCACTACGAAGAAGAACGCGTCGAAGAACTCCCTAACTACGGAGATGTCGAAGAAGTCGCTACCGTAGAGCCTATATAGCCTACTCTAGACGAAAACACGATAGATTACGGAGAAAACGAACGCGATAAGGAAGAGACGGCTAATAAGATAATCTAGCGCMTCGAAGGCGAGAAGTAGGCTTTATAGTAGTAAGAGACGATTCGCTAACTTTAGTTAGAAGTCTAATAAATAAAGCGTAATCGTAACCGCGCCGACGTAGGCGTAGCTACTACTATACCTCGTCGCGGCGTACCTACGCGCCTCTTATATAAGGAAAATCCGGATACTATAAGTATCTTAAGTTTAAGCGTAGCGTATACGCGTAGCGGAGTAGGCGTAAGACCTAARATAAAGGATCCTAAACTATTCTTAAGGGATTCTATTAAAGAGGCACGCGAATTCCTACGCTAACTTAAGATAATCTTCGCTAATACTACTACTAGCCTAGAGAGCGACTATAATAAAGTCCTCTATAGCGTTATATAGCTAGGAGGAGACGCCGCGGAGTTGTAGTATAACGAGTACGATATCGAGGCGCTTACGCCGAGCTATACGTAGGAGGATTTCTAATCGTTCGTACGTAATACCGTTAGGGACCCTACGAACCGCGCGCTTAGCGTTACGCTTAAGTACGAAAGGGTTCGATAAAGCTAGGATTAAACGGTAAAGTAATTCGCCCTTAAACTAGAAGTACTAGAGAGTTAACTAGACTATACGTAAGCGTAGCTCGTACGTTAGTTCCTCGCTAAGCTAAGACTAGCTCTCCGTTAGGAGATTATTAAGTTATACTCTATACCTATAATAAGGGTAGAGATAGTAGCGCTAGTAAGGCGTATTAAAGYAGCYRATAAGGGTACGAGCGTATAGCTTACGGGTACTAAGCGCGGYAATTATAAGTCTTAGGACTATAACCGTAGTAGTAGTAGACTACGTAAGAATACCTATAATYRTARTAAGGAACRTAAACCTAAGTCTAACCGTAGTAGYRAGTAGCCTTTAYRTAAGCGTAAAGAAGGCGCCTATTTAGACCTAAAGTGCTCTAACTATAGYCGTACCGGCTATACTAATAAGATATATTAGGCTAAAGGCGGCGGCGTAGAAGGCTAAGGGCCGAGTAATACGTAGAGTAAGGTTACCGTAGTCGTTACGGAAAAAGTAAAGGACTCCGAGAAAAAGCTTAAACTCTAAGTCTAAAGCTATTAAGTAAGGTCGAYATATACCTAGCGCGCTACTAGCGCGGCGTAGTCGAAACGAAGGTAGGACTAATATAGGTCGACTACCTACTAGACGATATAGCCGATATTAACGTTATATCGAGAGAGTTCGTACTTCGAGCCGGCTTACTAGCGAGAGTAGATACGCTATTACTATCTATATCCTCCTTTACCGGAGAACTAGGTTACTACTACGGAGCGTATATTATACGTCTACGTATCGTAGACTCGGAAGGAGTCGAACGAATAATAGAAGTAACCTTCTATATATACGAAACTCCGAAGCCCGAACTAATATTAGGCCGCCCCTAGCGACGTATATAACGTATAATCGTTAATAGCGCTACGGATACGTAGCGCTTTAGYAAACTAAACTCTAGTCGAATTAAGGTTATTAATCTATAGGAGTTTTACCGTAAGATATAGGGTAAGTACGTAAGGGTTCTCGTAGTAAGCGTATTACGTACTAGCGAAATCCTTAGTAGGTCCGAACTTCCGGAGGAGTTTAAAGTATATTACGATATATTCTTTCCTACGGATAAGGCGAGGCGTAAGCTCCCCGACGACGTAGAGTACGCTATCGATTTAGAGCTAGGTAAGAAGCCGCCCTTTAAACCTCTCTATTATTAGTCTCCGAAAGAGCTAGCGTAGCTATAGGAGTATATTACTAAAGCGACTAAGAACGATTAGATCGAGCTTAGCGAAAGCGAGGCGGGTACGCCTATCCTATTCGTTCCGAAAAAGGATAGCTTACTACGCTTATATATAGACTATCGCGGCTTAAACGAAATTACGATTAAGAACCGCTATCTACTTCCCTTAATTAGCGAGACGCTTAATCGACTTAGGGGYAACGCATTCTTTACTAGCTTAGACCTCTCGGCTACGTATTATCGTATTAAGATTAAGGCTAGCGATCGCTAGAAGACTACGTTTTATACGCGTTACGGACACTTCTAATATAAG
>NW_019716316.1:0-3243 GCF_900074925.1 Ramularia collo-cygni | reverse complement strand
TTCCCTTTCGCTCCCTAGGTAATATCGTATATATCTAAGAATTACTACTTAGTATTAAGACCCCCTATTTATAACACCCTTATAGAATATTACCTCTTATCCCTACTAGGGAGTAGCCGTCTTAAATACGAAACAAGCTCTCGATTCGAGTCTAGCGCTACTATAAAGCTACCGTAACGGCTCTATAAATCCCTACTAACCTATCGAAAATGTCTTTAGCAGGAAAAAGAGCCGTACGACCTAAATATACTAAGGCTAATAATCCCCTAGGGTTTATTATCGATAAGAAAGATATAACGCCTAGTAGTAGCGCTAGACTAGAGGATTAGCTCGATCTAGACGGAGGTACCGTAAAGGCACCGTAAGGTAGCCGCGAACCTCCTAGAGAAGAAAACCCTCCTCCGGACACTATATTATAAAAAGAACTATCTATTAAGGAGGGTATTAATAATAATAGTATCCCTTATAACCTATACTATATAATTGCTACTCTATAGGCTATAGACCCTATCGAAGCCTCGATTAATTAGATATAGAGGCTAGAGCTACTCGTCGCCTAGCAATCTAAGTATTAAGAGGCAAGCTGTTAAAAAGTGAAATCTAGGGACGAAGAGAGAGAGAAGCATCTAGGACAGTCGGGGTAAGCAAGTGTAATTCAGAGAAGGAAGAGCCTTCTTAAAAGACTAAATACAAGTGGTTTCTTAGCAAAGGCACAGTTATTCCCCAGCCTATTAAATTCTAACACAAGCTCTAATAAAAGAAAAAGACAAGAATCTCTTAGGAGTTACGCGGAAGACCGAAGCTACTATAAAGGTACCGTAGAGGCACCTTCGTAGGACGTCCTCCGCGAACTAGTAAAACGCGACCCTCCTATACTAGACTCCCTAAACTAATAGAAGTATCTCTAGTAGGTCCGCGACTACGAAAGCCGTTTTACGGTTACTCGCTACTCTAATTAGGACTACCCTAATATAAGCCTCTCTAACTAGTACCGCCGTAGTATATAAGCAACCTCTAAAATTACCGAGAAGGAGATTACTAACGCCCTTATACGCTAGCGTAGTAACTATAAAGTTATAACATAGGAGGATACTTAGATAATTATTATAGATRYAATCCTCCCTAAGGTATTATAGCATGCCTTAATACACYRAACGTACTAGAACTATAGCTAACGTAATAACTAAACCGTAGGCTAGTTCTAGTCCTACCTTATTAACTAGGAATTAAGGCTAAAAGTCTCCCYTATAAAYAATAAGGAGGAGATAGARAACCGTATYRGGTTCTACTTCTTACGGTTRTAGAAGGACRTTTAAGAYAAACTCCTAGAAGCTAATAAGCTTACGGAGTCGAAGATAGCTAAGGATCTCTTTAATAYAGCTATTCTTATTAAGAACTACCTATATCCTAAAGGAARARATAGGRAGAGGGGACCGAAGAAAACCYTARAAGATAAGAAACCYCTAATTAGGYCTAGCGGTAGCTCTACGGTACCTTCGTAGGGTAATCGTAGGYAAAGTAGTAACTTAAGAGGRAAAGGTAGAGGAAGGGGACGGGGCTACTACTCCTARACCTTTAYTTAAAGTCCTTYRGATCCTCCTACGCCGCTARCCGGCYCGAACTCTTAYCYTTAAGRGTYRGGAAATAGGAGGCYCTAGTCGYATCCCTCTCCTTACTACGGCTAGGGAATTAAATAAAGGGGAAGGAGCGACGTATCGTTATTAATRTCCTCTAAACCCTACTAACCGGGTAGAAGAAGGTYCTAAGGGCTCTCGTTAAYTACGGGGCGTAGCTTAATCTTATTTTATAGTACGTTATATAGCTCCTTTAGTTRCCTRCCGTAGACCTTCTAAAACCTAAAGTTAGGTTCCTAAATAACTACCCTATAGAYATCTATAAAGCTTAYTAGCTAGACGTCTCTATAGCGGACCGCGAAGRTACCGTAAAGGTTACGYRGYARACCTTCTAGGYAGGGTTATTTACTAGCTACGATATAGTCTTAGGATAGGATTAGCTTAATACTACCGACCCCTTAATTAGTTTTAGAAAAGGAACGTTTGTRTARGGAGACCTAGGGCCTAAGCCCTCTAATAATAATGTCCCTACGGTTCCCGACCTTCCTATAAACCGCCTRCTTTAAGCCCTTATCGACGGTATAGCGGCATTCTAAATAGGAGACTAAAACTACCTAATTAGGGCAATAGTAGAGGAAGAAAAACCCTTAAACGGCGATACTACCGTAGAGGTACCGTAGGACCCCCGTAATACTACTATCGGCGAGCCTATAGGGCCCTACGCGGTCTATAACCCTAAATAAGACCTAACTACTATTAATCTAAACTATCGAAAAGAATAGTAGATCGTAGCCCTCTTATACTACGAACGGTATAAGGCTACCTACGCCGGGCACGAAGAGCTTTAAGAGCTACCTCGATAAGTATACCGGGAGATGCTTACTATCGCTACTACTAAGGAAGCCGAGATAGGGGAAATCCCCCCTAAATATATAGACTAGGCGGATGTATTTAGTCTAGAGCTAGCTAGGGTTATTACACAACACTCGTAATACGACTACGCTATTAACCTTAGGGAGGGTAAGGACCCTCCCTAACTACCTATCTATAACCTCTTATAGCGAGAGTTAGGGATCCTTCGAGAGTACTTAGACAACGCTCTTACTAAAGGATAGATACGGCTAAGTAAGTCCCCTTACGGAGCACTAATCCTCTTTATTCTAAAAAAGGACAATACTATACGGTTATACGTCGATTACCGAGGGCTTAATCGCATTATAATTAAGAACAGGTACCCCCTGCCCCTAATTAGTAAGCTTTTAGACCGGTTCGGCTACTCCTATATCTTTACTAAGTTAGACCTAAAGGATGTATATTACCGGCTCCGTATTCGGGAAGGGGATAAGTAGAAGACCGCATTTAAAACGCGGTATAGACTCTTTAAGTACTTAGTTATGCCGTTCGGCTTAGCTAACGCCCCTATAACGTTCTAGTTATATATTAACTATACGCTAGCTAGCCTCGTTAATAGGATATGCGTAGTGTACCTTAATAACATCCTTATCTACTCTAAGAACGAAGTAGAATATAAGGAACACGTAAAGCAGGTCCTATAACGTCTACGGGAATAGAAGTTATATACTAAGCCCTCTAAGTACGAGTTTTATATAAAGAGCGTAGAATTCCTTAGCTTTGTTATTACGCTAGAGGGGGTTGTAATAGATAATAA
>NW_019716317.1:0-3215 GCF_900074925.1 Ramularia collo-cygni | reverse complement strand
TCGACACTCTTATAATTTTATCTAAAGGCGTTGCCTTGTACCTATTACTTATCTCTTTTCTATTTACCTATATAAAGCGTAGAGAGAAGAAGGCGCAAGCTAAGGTGTAGAGATGTCGTAAACTAGTATATATTATATAGTAGTATGTTCCTCTAAGAGCTATAGCTTAATCTATACGATAAAAGGCAAAGGTGCGATATAAGTATATCGTAAATCGCAAACGCTAGTACAATTCGAAAGCTATATTATATACTAACTAAGAGGGAAGTCCGTTAAAGGACCGGATAAAAGTGTTATATAAACTCTAGCTAACAATTCTAGATAGTAACGCTATCTACAGTTAACGTATACCCTACTCTTAACGGCGCTTTAATCGATTGCGCGTACGATCCGCTAGTAGCGTACTACTAGGCTCGGAAGTAAGGGAAATCTAAGAATAGCTACGCTTATAACTAACCCCTTAGGGAGAGGGGGGGGTCCGCGAAGAACCTCCGCCCTACTTAGCTAGGACCGAGAAACGCTATGTATTATTATTATCTATTATACGGCAGAAAGGGTAGTACTATAGCTACTTACCTCTATACGAGATTGCTCTAGTCTCTAAAGGAATAACTCCTTCTTCTAGCGGTCGTCGGTAGGTTCTGCCTTAACTACTAGTTCTTCCTTAACTACTAGTTCGGGCTTAACCTATACGTACGTTAGTAGGTACACTATTATACGGAGGAAAGGGTATATAAACTATAATGTTCGCTAAAAGATGGGCGTCGCTTTCGTCGCTATCGTCCGTAGTTGCGGTAATATCGATGTTATCTAGGTTATCGTCGGAGGCCTATTAGGAATTAGTATAGTAACTAGATGCATATTATATAGGTAATATATATAGGTTTCTCTACCTTCGGCTTCTCCGATCGGGCTTTCTTCTTTTTCTTCTTATTATTACTAGCGATAGCTTTTTTATAGAGCCTAGCTATAGCCTTAACGAGCTTCTCTTCCGCTACGGCTATATATAATAGGGAATTATCTATATCGTATTAGCTAGGCCGCTTAAAGACTAAGAACACCCTATACGTCTTCTTCGTTCCTTACGGGRAGATACGAGCGAGCCTCGAGCCTTCGTATTCCTTAAATACTAGTTTAGTAGGCCTATTACGGTTATTATACTACTTAGTTATGTACATAAGGGTATTATTAGGGTAATCGATCTCTAACTTTATACCTAGTAAATACTTAAATAGTTGCATTATAGCAGCTATATAATCGAACTTCTAATTAGGTACTAAGACAGTTTAAGGTTGCCCTATTAAAGTTAGCGATTGTACACTAGTATCTAGAACGACGAAGTCGCTAGTAACAAACTAACTATATATATACCCTTCTTCTTATTTTAAAACTTCGGTATCCTATCGGGGTCCTTAGGTAATATCGTGTACCTAGCAATAATAATAGTAATAGTTATCCTTACCTATATAAAGGAGCCGGATGCCGTTCCCGCTAGTTCCTTAGGCCGAAGGCTAATTAGGAGGTTACCGGCGTCGTACTCCGTCTTTAGTAGGTTCCGTATATAGTCGGTATCGATCTTCCGCTAGCGCTTATTTATCGAGCGCCTATTATTCAGACTAGTATTATTTAGGTAATTGTTATCGCCGTAGTTCTAGCCTATTCTAACTAGCTTATCGTCGGATGTTTCTATATTAGAGGYAATCTCTATAGGGGTAACTCTAGGAGGGATTCCGGCGCCGTTAAGGCGAGGCTAGCGTACTAGTAGCTACGTAGCCCGCTATATAAAGCCCTTAGAGCTGCTTGTAACTAGCGGCGTTAGATTATAGAGCTTATAGAAAGGGTACTTAATATCGTTACGTAGGGTTTCGCTATAATTAAAATTATTACGCTCTATATATATTCGAGGCTATAGCTTCTTCTATTGCTTCTTATTGCCTATCGTTCCTCCGTATAAAGCGCTTCGGGGTTCGTAGACGGTATTRCGATCGTATAGGAGCTATAATAGTAGTAGTAGCCGAGTCGTAGACCGAAGAATAGAGGGAGGGTAGAGATAGTAGGGTCCCGTTTATAGCTTTATATACCGCGGTAGTATATAAAGGTTCGAATTGTACGGTGCGATCGTACGATTATTGCACGGTTACTATAGAGATTACACCTTTAGTACTAATATAGCGCATAAGGGGCGACTCCGAACGTTTGTACTAGCGTATATAAGCAAGATAGTAACCTCGGATAATATAGGGAATGCTTATATACTATTATACGTGCTATAGATTCTCCTCCTTATCTAACTAGTAGTTATCCTCGCTATTAGAGCTAGTCCCGTCCTCCTCCTTTTCTAAGATTGGATCTATAACCCTATCTAGTGCCTCCTTAAGTACTTCACGTTTATAATCGTTATCGCACTAATTAAGGAACGTCTATATAATAGCCTCGGAGTTTACTTTAAACCCCTCCTACTTCCTACCTCCCCTTAGAATAGTAGTCTCCTCTAACTAGTAGTCTAGCATCTTACGTAACTATTTAATAAGGTTCTCGTAGGYAATCTAGTGCTCTAGCCGTTAGACCTCTAGTATAAAGCGGTAAGAGCTAGGCCGGCCGGTCGCGAACCTAACATCCTTTAGAATATTAGTATATAGTTCCCGAGTTACTAGTAGCAAATATTTATTAGGATCTAAAGTTATTAGCAAAATAAGAATATAATAACTATATAAACGGCGTCCGCCTATATAAACGCACCCTATGCAGAACAGGTATCTACTAGGCTATTAATATACTCCTCGTCGATAGCATGCCTAATACTTTTACGCCCCTAGGCCTTAGCGAAATAATATTAATAGTAAGGGATCCTAGGTATTATATAGGGTCGGTTCGGTTGCTTCCGGATCGGATGTAGATTCTACGTCTATATAAACGAAGCTATCTCCTCTCGCATAATCGGCGTGTAGATGTACTTTATTACTATGCGATCGGACCGCTTTAATTTATAGAACTAGCCGGATTTCTTATATTTCGTAAAGAAGACCTATAGTAGTAAGCGTTAAGTTCGTGCACCTAAGGCTTAGTATAATACGAAGTAGAAGTCGCGCTATAGGAAGTAGGTAGTTTAGACTTATATACTACTTCTTTATCCGCCCTCGGGTAAGCTAGCCCTACTAGGCCTTAACTCGAACGTTACGAGTACTTAAACCGAAAATAAAATAGTTCCGGAAGCG
>NW_019716319.1:0-3064 GCF_900074925.1 Ramularia collo-cygni | reverse complement strand
ACCCTTATTATCTTCCTTAGTAAAGGGTAGTATAGCGGGGCGAGAGATCTCGGAAGGGGGATATTAGTAGCTCTTAATTAGTTATCTTTAACGAGTAGTGTCGTAACCGAACGTATAGTATAGTAGTATAGTATCGCTAGGTAATAGGAGTAATTATACGTCTTCTAGTATAATCGTTAGCACGTTATGTTAATACTATATAGTGTAGTATAGTAACTTACATAATAGTTAAAAGTTAGGACGGCGATGTATAGCACGGTAAAGATCCGGAATTAACTATGAATTTAAGCGTCGACACGTAATAAGGATTATATAAAAGGAGTGAGGAGGGCTAAGAGGAAGTACTATAGAGCGTAATAAAGACGTGCTCTCTAGGAAATATATAGATCCTACACTAAGTCTACGTGCTAGCTTTTAAGGTAATGTCTTAGGTAGATGTATTCTAGAAGATACAAATACTAGTTATTACTCCTAATAGGGGACAGGTTGTTTAATGCCTTAATACACTTAAGGTCCTCTAGGTAGAATCCGCTCGTTTCCTAGTCTATTAAGCCCGTAACCCGAATATTTATGTCGGTTAAATAGTAAACTATAATGTTAGCTAGTCGTAAGTTACTATAGGTAAGGACAATTTCTTATTTCCGAGGTAGAAAGGTCTGTTTACGGAGGAATATTCTATAGACGGTGTCCTTATTACGAGTATAGCCGTACATAAAGTCCTAGAGCTCTTTATTTAAGTAAATTAGGGTATTAGCTATACGTATATATGTCTACGGGTGTCTTTATAGCCTTAGCCACCTACGCCTCTAAGCGTATTACTACGTTCGAAGGGGACGTCTCGAAGTTACTAGAGTAGCATGTTTAGTTCGTAGCTAAGGCTCTATTTTTAGGTCTCGGTAAGACTTAGCTATATAGTCGCGAGATTAACGCTAGGGACGAAGTCTATAAACATATACTAGGTGCCGCCGATAGAAATAACGCCGTACGGTTTCGGTAAAAGTACTACTAGCGATCTAGTTTCTAGAAATTATAGCATTATATACTCTATAGAGTCTAAACCGCTAATCGTTTTTACTACTATATGCTCGCTATAACGGGCTATAAAATAGTAGGAGTCTAACGTAGACTAGAAGAGGAAGGCCGCGGACTCTAAGATACTAGTAATTATAAGTAATAAGACATACCTACTCTCTAACTAGCGGTAACTCTCTCCGCTTAGTAGTAATTAAACTATAGATAATAATTAATAGACAATACTTACCGGCTAGGTCTTATCGATTACCTATAGAGGACTACGCGGTAGATCTAGCGGCCGACTAAAGGTTACTTAGCTGTTTTTACATTCTATAGTAATAGTATAAGTATACTTTCGTCTACGATTAAATAAGCTATACTTACTATTTATTAGTTCCGATACTTAACCGGAGTCCTTCTTCGAAGCTAGGTTCGATTAATAGCGAGCTAGAAGGGCCGAGAATATATCTAAGTTAGGTTATCGCTCTAGAGCCTTTCGTAACTTCCTTAGGACCCTAACGTTATATTACGATGCTATGGATTTCTTAACCGACGTAGCTATTATACTAACATTAAACGGGAACGAGCGGAATCGACACGATTGTCCTCTCGAGAATTAGTATTCGGGGCGTTCGCGCTTTTGTTTAGTAAGAGAAGACGCCCGGAATGTGTAAATAGGCGTAGGTAACAGCGTAAGTAGAGCGGTAGTAACGGATAAGAAAGAGAGGATGAATATTAACTATTTAAGCATGTTTTTGTAGTGCCCGAAAGATTCTTTATCGAAGAGAATAGATCGTTAGTCCGCGTGAATTTTTGGCGCGTACGCAAATGCTTATATAAGACAAGAATTATCGTTATGTTCTAAAATAGATGAACTCTCTTTAAATTTACTTAAGGGAAAATTCCTCGGCTATATAGTCCTGCCTAAGTTACGTAGCTACTTAAGCCTTAGGCATATATGCTTAGTTCTTAAGTGGAGACTTTAAGAACATCCTCCCCTACTAAGTCGTTTTGCCCTTAAAACTATAGGAGTTACTTAAGAGACCTAAGGGGTCCCTATAGGTTATTTTACAGAGCCCTATCGCTTAAGTAAAAGGCTTAGACGTAGGGTTCACTTCTACCTTACTACAAGCTATATCCTTTATATAGCTAGCGGCTTAGAGTAGTATATATATAGCGCATGCGATTAGCTGCTTCGGCTTAAGCAGGTAGTTATAGCGTAGCGGAGCGGAAGTAGTATACGGGGTGCGGGAGCGTCGAGGCGTAACGCATGTCCGGTAGCTTAAGAGCTGCTAGGGTATATATTAACTCGCCCTCTTAATCTACTAACCTTCTCCTCCGTATCTATATCTATCTTCCCCTTCCCTAACTAAGTCCCTTAATTAACACTTCCCCTTCCTCTATTTATTATACACGTCTTCTCTTATACTAGCTACATATATTAAGAAGCTATAGGCGATAGGCGTATAACTCGTAGCTAGGCGGAGGGATTTAAGAAGAGCGACGACGGCGATAAGAGCAAGAAGGATAACGGTTAAGAGCCGCTAGTTACCCTAAGCGCGAAATTACTCGGAAAGCGACCTACGGCGAATACTAGCGACATCGTTATAAGCTTAAGGCGCTCTCTACGCTCTCGTAACTTAGGCGCTACTCTAGGCTTATCTCTAAGTAAGGTAACTTCTAAGCTACGTCTAAGTCTCTCTAAGGCGGATCTCCGGAAGGAGAGGGAACTATAAGCGATTAAGGAAGCTTTAAGTCCTTAATCTCCTAGTTACGGCACTCCGAGCCGTAGTACAAGCGTTTAGCGGAAGCTAGTACCTATAATTCCGGCGGTAGCGATAGCTACTCGTATAGAATACGAGAAGTTCGGGTTCGATTAAGTTAGCGGTTAAGTAAGTAAGGCGAGCCTTCGCTAGGGAAATAATAAGACATCGTCCTTTAATCCCCTCTTAAACCGCTCCTTAGAGAACTTCCCCCGAAGCTTTCGTAGGCAATACGATAGTCTCTTAGTCTTTCGGCCTCGTAGTTAAGGCGGTTTTAATCTAGTAGC
>NW_019716322.1:0-2844 GCF_900074925.1 Ramularia collo-cygni | reverse complement strand
TAGTCTTTCGGAATGTATAGGGCATCGCCGTAGAATAATGTTCTATCCTTAATAATGTAGCCTTCGTACTCGCCCTTCTCCCTAGCCGCGTCGCGTATACTCGAAGTATCCGCGTCTACGTTTACTAGTACTTTAGCGTAACCGAGTATTAGGTCTAGAATATTTTTAAGGGCTAAGTCTATAGCTACTAGGACGGCTATAACACGCCTAGGTAGCGAAAGCTCGCCGTATACTCTAGTAGGTAGTAATCCCTCGCACTTAATCGCGTAGTATATAGCTCTTACTCTTCTAATAGAGGGCTCTAGCTCGCTTCGAAGAGCTTTATTAGATTACTAGTTCTAAAGTTTGCTTTATAGTATAAGTAATAGCATGCTTATATACTAAGACGACTCCGTCGTACTCGTTTCGTAGTCGCTACGCCTACTTAGACTATCCGTAGGGTTCTTTATCCCTATACGATATTCGATAGTAAAGTCGAAGGGCGCTAATTAAACCGCCTATCGTGCCTATCGACCGACTAACTATTTTATCGTTATAAAAGCTTTAAGGTTAGTATAGTCGACGATTACTTAAATCGTATACGTAGCGCTATCGAGGTACGGGCGCTACTACTTAAAYGCACTTACTACTATAAGTAGCTCTTTATCGTAGGTCTCGTAATTATATTCGGCCGGAATTATCTTCCGTAACTAGAAAGTAATAGGATACTACTATTTGTCCTTAAACTACTATAAGAGGATGCCCGTAAGCGCGAAGTCTAATACGTCGGTTTCGACTCGTAGGCGAAGTGTAGGGTTATAGTACCTTAGTAGTAGGGCTAACTAAAAGGCTTCCTTAAGCTAGCTTAGCGCATTCTCTTCGCTAGCGCCCTAAGGGATCTTCCCTAGCTTCCTACTTTTAATAGCTCCCTTCGATAGGTTAGTTAAGGGCTTTATAATGCGTAAGTACTACTAAATAAACCGCCTATAGAAGTTAGTAAATCTAAGGAGTGCTTATAGATCCTTAAGGGTTTCTAGCCGAGGCTACTCGGCGACTACGTCTACCCTACGTAGGTCTATCGTAACGCCTTRCGTAGTAACTACGAAGCCGAGAAAATCGACTAAATCTTAGAAGAAACTACACTTCTTAAAGTTGTAGTAAAGTTAGAACTTCCTTAGCCTATCGAGTACGGCGTATACGTTACGCTAGTATTGCGCTCGGTCTTTACTATAGATAAGAATATTATCTAAGTAAACGACGCAGGTTACATCGACTAGCCCCGATAAGGCTCGGTTAATGTATCCTTAAAAAGTCGCTAGTACGTTGCATAGTCTAAAAGGCATAACCTTATATTAGAAGTGTCCGTAACGCGTGCGAAACGCAGTCTTCTAGCGATCGCTAGCCTTAATCTTAATGCGATAATACGCAGCCGAGAGGTCTAAGCTAGTAAAGAATGCGTTGCCCCTAAGTCGATTAAGCGTCTCGCTAATTAAGGGAAGTGGATAGCGGTTCTTAATCGTGATTTCGTTTAAGCCGCGATAGTCTATATATAAGCGTAGTAAGCTATCCTTTTTCGGAACGAATAGGATAGGCGCACCCGCCTCGCTTTCGCTAAGCTCGATCTAATCGTTCTTAGTCGCTTTAGTAATGTACTCCTATAGCTACACTAGCTCTTTCGGAGACTAATAATAGAGAGGTTTAAAGGGCGGCTTCTTGCCTAGCTCTAAATCGATAGCGTGCTCTACGTCGTCGGGGAGCTTGCGCCTCGCCTTATCCGTAGGAAAGAATATATCGTAATATGCCTTAAACTCCTCCGGAAGCTCGGACCTACTAAGGATTTCGCTAGTGCGTAATACGCTTACTACGAGAACCCTTACGTGCTTGCCCTATATCTTACGGTAAAACTCCTATAGATTAATAACCTTAATTCGACTAGAATTTAGTTTGCTAAAGCGCTACGCATCCGTAGCGCTATCGACGATTATACGTTATATACGTTGCTAGGGGCGGCCTAATATTAGTTCGGGCTTTAGAGTTTCGTATATATAGAAGGTTGCTTCTATTATTCGTTCGACTCCTTCCGAGTCTATAATACGTAGACGTATAACGTGCGCTCCGTAGTAGTAACCTAGTTCTCCGGTAAAGGAGGATATAGATAGTAATAGCGTATCTACTCTCGCTAGTAAGCCGGCTCGAAGTACGAACTCTCTCGATATAAYGTTAATATCGGCTATATCGTCTAGTAGGTAGTCGACCTATATTAGTCCTACCTTCGTTTCGACTACGCCGCGCTAGTAGCGCGCTAGGTATATATCGACCTTACTTAATAGCTTTAGACTTAGAGTTTAAGCTTTTTCTCGGAGTCCTTTACTTTTTCCGTAACGACTATAGTAACCTTACTCCGCGTATTACTCGGCCCTTAGCCTTCTACGCCGCCGCCTTTAGCCTAATATATCTTATTAGTATAGCCGGTACGACTATAGTTAGAGCACTTTAGGTCTAAATAAGCGCCTTCTTTACGCTTATATAAAGGCTACTTACTACTACGGTTAGACTTAGGTTTACGTTCCTTATTACGATTATAGGTATTCTTACGTAGTCTGCTACTACTACGGTTATAGTTTATATAGTTACTTCGTCGGCTTAGTATATCGGCTCGACCGTTGTCCTTTCCTAGAGTATACCGGATTTCGAACTTATACTAACTAAGTAGCTCCGACTAGCGGGCCTACCTTCGGGTTAGCGACTTCGTCGTAGTAAAGTAAGTTAGATTCTTATAATTAGAAAGAATCGTAAGCTTAGGTGCTCCTTCCGTATAAACTCTCTAGTATAGTAGTACTACGATAATCGTAAGAAGCTCCTTAT
>NW_019716323.1:0-2676 GCF_900074925.1 Ramularia collo-cygni | reverse complement strand
AAGCGGTAGTCGGCTTCGCCGGAAGTAAGTAAGTTAGATGTTATAAGATAATACTTAGAACAAAGTACTTAGTATAGTATATATATATAAAGACTTAAATATTTCGAACATATACATTCACGGGGTGCCTTAGTATAGCGGCTAAATTAAGAGCTATAATACTACACAACTACTATATTATTCTATTCTAATCTACTACCTTATGCTAATAGAATTCTAGATGCCACCTCTTCCGAGATCGGTCTAGAATCGCGTTATCTACTTCGCTACCCGTAATCCGGGTATTAGCGCGGGTAGACGATAGCTCGAGATAGAGGATCGAAATAATTACGAGATAGAGGATCGAAATGATTACGCGGACTATAGCGCGTATAATCTACTACGGGATGTCGTAGACTTTTACTACGAAGGCGGGAGAGATTTATGGGCGATTGCGATAGTAGACGCGGATAGTCTTAATCGCGTAGAGTATTATCTACTCTATTAGTTCGCGTATACGACTAATAAAGTCTGGTTACTCGCGGATCTAATACATGTTAGCGGGGGACGGTAGAGGAAGAGGGTAGGGGTCGTGTTTTTTTTCGTATAGTAGGCAAGATATAAGACGGGGTGTTAGAAAGTGCAGTTATGGAATAGCTGTACATCTAATATAACAGAGAGCCAAGTAGCTACAAGGTCACATAACTCTATGTGGGGTAAAATCTCTTCTTAGGAGATAGAGACACATCTCTAGATAATTAACTTAATTAACACATTGGTTCCTACTTTTAAGTACTGCCTGTCGGAGACAGTAAGCCAGTTAAAGATCAAGTTACTCTTGTACTCCACCTCTAAAATTCCGCGAACCTCCGACTAATATTTAACAGGTTATAAGCCCGGGTTTGCCGAAGGAAAAAGACCTTAACCTTAAAGTAGTAAAGGTTTCTCCTACCTTATAAAGCTAACACAGAAAGGACACTAGTTTCTAGTACCCTATCTTGCACTACTAGGAGTTTTAACAGCAGGTTAGACAAGAAGAAAATACAGAAGACAGATTAGTTCCTAAGGGTTTAGAACATTTAACTATTAGGACTAAGGGATTATCTAACAGCTATAAGGAGTAGAGGACTCTAAATCCAAAGCCTTAAAACACACACACACCCTTTACTTYACTACTAAAGCCTTAGCAGGACTAAGCCATTTATATACTAAAATGGAGGAAGAGAAGGACAGTCAGACCTATGTTAGGATTCCAATCCTAACAAGAGAGAACTAGAAAAGATAGTTTAAGCTACAGAGGGACAACCTAGAAGGAAAAGGCATCTTCTACAACATTAAGGGATTAATCAACCTAGACAATTTATTACTCCTTAATCCAGATGCTAGGGTTGCAAGAATAGCTAGCTAGCTAAACTTTTAAAAGGAGAATGCTAAGTGCAGGTATAAGCTAAGATTAAGAGTTAGCTTAGATAAAGCAGATAAGATTYAATTATTAATAGATAYAAAGATAGCTGCTAAAATATAGCTCTTCCTCTAGAAGAAGTATAGCAAGGTGCTTATAGYATATRCTATRTTAATAGTACAACAACTTATAAACTTYAGAATAGGAGAGGAAGACATAGTAAGATYAGCCTAGGTACAGATTAGTTTAATAGCAAAGAGRATTRCAGAGGTTAATAAAAGGGAGTTATATATAAAAGAACCTAAAAGGAAAATCAGGATCCTTCTTTTAGCACTCCCTCCTAAGTTTGAATTAACTAAGAATGCAATTATAGCCTAGCTAATGCTTRYTAGGAACTATAAACAGATCCTACTTATCCTTAAATCTTAGGAAGYAAGGGACCTCYATTATAGRGAGGACTTTATAATAGCAGCCTTTAGAAGGATAAGAACATGCTTCYTCTATAATAGAYAAYACYTTRTAYWAGATTRTCTACAGCTAGAAAAGGCAAAGAAAGCAATTAGACCTTAGGAAAATTTCCYATCTAGAAAYAGGGATTCTCTAAAGCCTAAAAAGAGAAAGATCTCTAGCAAGAAATACTCCTCCTCTTYRTTAARGAGGGTTAAGAAAAGAAGAGACTCTCTTAAAGAATTTAAGAAGGCAATAGAGGAAATAATTAGAAAAGAGGTTTCTAAACTTAGGAAAAYAAGGAAGACTGCTAAGAAAGCATTCCTTACTAAACAAGCCCAATCTAGGGAATTATCCCCAACCTTATTAAGTGCTACCTCATTCTAATTTAAGGAGGAAACTAATAAGATTGCACACTCTTCTTTAGAGGCAAAAGGCAAGTTAACCTCCTTAGAATAGTTACTAGACTCCTGTGCCTTATCCTACATAACTAACTAACTATAACTCTTTAGATCTATAATTCCACTTTAAAGGAAGAAATGGATTAAGGTTGGGGGTAGATAGCTATAAGCCACATATAAGGGAAGAGCAGTTATAGGAGGCCAGAATAGGAAGAAAATCTTGCTTAATAAAGTTTTGTTTATACCTAATTTGGGAGTCAATCTTGTTTCTTAGAATTAGTTCAGCTATTAGTATAGTGTTTAACTACCCTAGTTTACTCTAGTGTTATAGGATAGAACTCCTATTGTCCAAACTAGAATCCAGAATAGTGTTCTATTTATTTCAGAAGTTTTAGAGTCCCTCTAGGAGAGGGCTCTTATTTTATTAGTAAAAGAAGAAAAGGAAGA
>NW_019716325.1:0-2612 GCF_900074925.1 Ramularia collo-cygni | reverse complement strand
GAAATAGATTAAGGTTAGGGGTAGATAGCTATAAGCTATATATAAGGGAAAGGCAGTTATAGGAGGCTAGAATAGGAAGAAAATCTTACTTAATAAAGTTTTGTTTATACCTAATTTAGGAGTTAATCTTATTTCTTAGAATTAGTTTAGCTATTAGTATAGTATTTAACTATTTTAGTTTACTCTAGTATTATAGGATAGAACTCCTATTATCTAGACTAGAATTTAGAATAGTGTTCTATTTATTTTAGAAGTTTTAGAGTCCCTCTAGAAGAGGGCTCTTATTTTATTAGTAAAAGAAGAAAAGGAAGAAAGTAAGGAAATAGGATTTACTATAAGAGAGTTACTAAATTAGTAGGAGCTTTAGTATAGAAGATTTAGCTATTTTAGCAAGAATCTTCTTAAAAATGTCTATAAAGTAATAGACTTAAAGGATCTAATCTAACTCCTAGAAGACTATAAGGAAAAGTGCAGAGTCTATACTCTTATAAAGATAAAGAAATATAAAGGAAAAGTTACTAAGAGAAAACCTTAGGTACTTAAGCTTATATCCCTAGATATCTATAGCCCTCTTCTAAAGTCCAGATTAGGATATTAATACTAGCTAGAAGTTATTAATAACTTCTTAAGGAAGAAATAGGGATACCTACTTATTAGTAGAGAGGATGCCCTAGCTACTCTAAAAATCTAGAAGCTAAAAGCTAAAAGAAAAACATCTTTAAAATTAAAAATAATAAGATTAAATAATGCACCTAAACTTACTAGTCTACTAAAATAGTAGAAGAAGGATTTAGGAATCCACTTTAATATAATAGATGTATATAATTCTATTTAGAATAGAGTTATAGAAAGATCTATCTAAATATTAGAAGATATAGTAAGGGCAATAATTTAAGAATTAGGAATGCTAATTAAGTTTTAGCCTAAAGCCCTAGTAGCCTAGTTTAAAATAAGGAATAGGCTGCTAAATAGTCCTAAAGTTAAAGGCTTTAAGCTATTACCTAAAGAAGCATTTATAGGAATTAAGCTAACTATATATTATCTAAGAGTTTAGGGGTACTAAGCTATTATATATATAGACCTAAAATCCTAACCTAGATAGGTAAGGAGTAATAAACTTATAAACAGAGGAAAGAATGCAGTATTTATAGGATATGTTAAAGGAATATTAAAATCCTAGCTTTTCTAGGATCTAGATATAAGAGCTATAAAATAGCACTTAAATGTAGTATTCTTTAAGGAAAAGAGGGGGGGTAATTTAGATTTAAAGTTTTAATCTAAGTATCTTTCCTTAAATGCACTATAGAGAAAACCACTTAGAAGGCTAGCTAATATACTAAGACCTAAACCTATTCTAATCTAGGAACCTATAACTAAAAAGTTAGCCCCTATAGTATTTATTTAGATTCCTCCTCCCCTAGCAAATATAGGGGAATTCTAGAAAATTAAGGACTAAGTTAATTCTCTACCTTAGGTAGAGCAAAGAAAGAGAAAAGCTATAAGTAATATAGAAGGATTTAAATCTAAATCTAAAGGACCGAGAGTCCTTTAGAAGATAAGCTAAAAGAGGCTAAAGGATTAGAATCCTAATAGAGAAGCAATAGAGATTATATAGGCCCTATTAGCTATAATCTCTAAACTAGGCTAGGACCTAGAAATGCAAGATATCTTCTATAAACTTGCTTTCTCTATAATAGCTACCTAAACTATATACTAGTAGAATATCCTAGTTCTAGCTACCTATAAGGAAGTAGTAGGAGATAAAGAATAGGGAGTAATATAGATAGAAGTAATCTAGAAGGAACTAGATTTACTTATAAGCAACTAGACCTAGGAACTAACTATTGCTCTAAAAGGATTAAACCTTATAACCTTAAAATAGGTCTTTGCTATAAAAAGATTAGTAAGTAGTGCCCTTAATAAGTTAAAAGTAAGATTTATAGCAAGGGGTTTTTTATAGAAATATAGGATTAACTTTAAGGAGACTTTTATACTAACTATTAGATATAAAACCTTAAGAACATTTATAGCTATAGTCTATAAGGAAGACTAGGAACTCCATCTTATAGATATTAATAGTGCTTTTATAAATAGTTACCTCTAAGAAGACATTTTTATAGCCCTACCTAAAGGAGTAGATCTTCCCCCTAACTAAGTCCTAAAAATCCTAAGAAGCCTATATAGATTAAAGCAAGCTGCTAGAGACTAGAATTAGCTTTATATTTTAAAGCTTAAAGATTTGGGATTTGTTTAGTTAGAGGTTAACCTATATCTAATATTCTATTATAGAAAGAATCTTATAGTTATAACATATATTAATAATATTCTAATTGCTACCCTATTAATAAACTCTATAAACTAGTTTAAGAAGGAATTTAGAAAGATCTTTAAGATTAAGGATCTTAAAGAACTATCTAGAATCCTAGGAATAAATATTATAAGAAATAGGAAGCTTAGAACCCTAAAACTAGATTAAAGCTATTATATTTAGGAAAGTCTTTAGAAACTAGGCATTAAGTTAAAATCCTTAAAGCTAACTCTCTTACTAATAGACAATTATAAGGGACTTATTAAGTTAGGCCTAAATAATAAGAGATGCAGTAAGGAGGAAT
>NW_019716329.1:0-2164 GCF_900074925.1 Ramularia collo-cygni | reverse complement strand
TACCCCTATTATAACATTTCGACCCTACGCTTCCTATTATAGTTATTACCGATGCCTCGGATGCTACGTACGCCGGTATCCTACTACAGCCCTACCGTAGAGGTACCGTAGAGGCGGAATAGGTGTATTAGYACCTAGTTGCCTACTACTCTAAGAGCTTCGTTAGTCCTTAGATTCGCTACGGCACACCCGATAAGGAACTAATAGCTATCTCTAAAAGCTTTAAAGTCTAGAGATACTACTTAGAAGGGGCAGCGCACCCTATCCGAGTTCTTACCGACTACTACAACCTAAAGTACTTTATAACGATAAAGGTCTTAGATAGTCGTTAGGCTAGGATTACGGAAAGGTTAGTAGCGTACGACTTCACTATTAAGTATAAGAAGGGGATAGCGAACCCTTCTAATAGTTTATCTCGTCGACCGGATTACTTTATAGGATTTAAAGGAACGGCTAAAGACGAGTAGCTGTTAGGACTTCTACTATCCTTATAGTAGCAACTAAGAGTTATAACGCTCGATAGCTACGCGGACTACCCTATAGAGGTACCGTAGAGCTGCCGCGGCACCGACCCGGAAGGTTTATATAGGAACCTAGGTCTCCTATTGTCCTATAATAAGCTCGATTAGCTTAGGTTAGAGAGGCTAGTAACTAGTTTTAGCTAGCTATCTAGCGACACTCTCGATAGTACCGTAGGAGGCTTGTTACTCGCTACTACTAGCACTAGGAATTGTAAAACCCTCGTACTACGTTTCCTCGTCGCTATAGCGTATAAGGACGAAGTAGCGTATTAAGAAGAGCCTCTAGAGTCGACTCGAGACTTTATCCGAGAGGTCTAGTAAAGGGACGCTTATGCTTAAGACAAACGGAAGGAGGCTACTTTAGCGACTATAAATTCCCCGGGCGATCCCCTAACGCCGACGGAAGAGCGTAACGGTACCGTAGAGGTACCGTAAAGGTCGGACAGACTAATAGGCTTAGCTAAGACCTAGACCACCGATAAAGATAGACTTCTTCGGTATAACGGAAAGGTGTATGTTCCCGCCTCCGTTACCCTCCGGTAGGAGCTTCTATATCGTAACTACGACGATCCTACCGCTAGACACTACGGGCGACAGCGTACTACCGACATCCTTTCGGCTAAGTACTTCTAGCTACGCCTCGCTAAGGACGTAAGGAACTACGTAGCCGAATACGATGTCTATTAACGCGCTAAGACGAAGCATTATAAGCTATATAGCGAGCTCCGGCCCCTAATAAAACTATTAACCCCTTAGAAGTTAATCTCTATAGACTTTATTAYAGGTCTACTACTATTAAGAGGATTTAGCGGTAAGATCTACGACGCTGTTCTCGTTATCGTTAACCGCTTCTCTAAGCTAGTAAGGTACCTCCCTATTACTAAGGACATCGATGCGGTAGCACTTACGGAACTAGTATACCGCCGTATTATCTATAAAACAGGCGCTCTAGACGATATTGTCTCGGACCGTAGATTAGTGTTCACTAGCACATACTAGAGTGTGTTTTACTTCTACCTTAGTATTAAACGACGCCTTAGCACTGCTTTTTATCCTTAAACGGATGGCTAAACTAAACGGCTTAACTAATAGTTAGAAGCGTACTTGCGCATCTACTACAATTGGGATTAAGACGACTAGGCCCGCTTGTTAGCTACGGTAGCGTACGCCTATAATAGTAAAACCTACGTAGGGCTAGGGAAGTTACCTATAGAGGTAGCGTACGGCGTCGAACTAACATCGTTTAATAGCATTAGCCGCGCTATCGACTTAGAGTACCTACTACAAAGCTAGAGGGTACGCCCTATAAAGGAACTAGCCCTAATCGAGTAGGCTAGCGCTTAGCTATAACAGAGAAGGGACGATTTCGACTAGGCCCGAGACTGCCTTCTCTACGTAGACGTACTCCTTAAACGCTACTACGACCGCACGGTAGCGTAGAGGTACTTTAGCGTTAGTAATAAAGTCCTCCTATCGAGAAAGAACATCCGTACTAAGCGGCCTAGCCGTAAGATAGATAACAAATATCTCGGGCCCTTTATAATCCTTTAACGGATAGGCACGATAGCGTACAAGCTTAACTTGCTACTAGTAATAAAGCGCTTCTACCCTATCTTCTACGTCTCCTTACTAGAACTATACAC
>NW_019716331.1:0-1801 GCF_900074925.1 Ramularia collo-cygni | reverse complement strand
GTAATATCGTATATATCTAAGAATTACTACTTAGTATTAAGACCCCCTATTTATAATACCCTTATAGAATATTACCTCTTATCCCTACTAGGGAATAGCCGTCTTAAGTACGAAATAAGCTCTCGATTCGAGTCTAGCGCTACTATAAAGCTACCGTAACGGCTTTATAGATCCCTACTAACCTATTAAAAATGTCTTTAGTAGGAAAAAGAGCCGTACGACCTAAACGTACCGAGGCTAATAATCCTCTAGGGTTTATTATCGATAAGGAAGATATAACGCCTAGTAGTAGCGCTAGATTAGAGGATTAGCTCGATCTAGACGGAGATACCGTAAAAGTACCGTAAGGCAGCCGCGAACCCCCTAAAGAAGAAAACCCTCCTCCGGATACTATATTATAAAAAGAACTATCTATTAAGAAGGGTATTAATAATAATAGTGTCCCTTATAACCTATACCGTATAAGTACTACTCTATAGGCTATAGATCCTATCGAGGCCTCGATCGATTAGATATAGAGGCTAGAGCTACTCGTCGCCTAGCGATCTAAGTATTAAGAGGCAAGCTCTAATAAAAGAAAAAGAYAAGAATCTCTTAGGAGTTACGCGGAAGACCGAAGCTACYRTAAAGGTACYRTAGAGGCACCTTCGTARGACGTCCTCCGCGAACTAGYAAAACGCGACCCTCYCGTACTAGACTYCYTAAACTAATAGAAGTATCTYTAGTAGGTCCGCGACTACGAAAGCCGTTTTACGGTTAYTCGCTACTCTAATTAGRACTACYCTAATATAAGCCTYTCTAACTAGYACCGCCGTAGTATATARGCAACCTCTAAAATTACCGAGAAGGAGATTACTAACGCCCTTATACGCTAGCGTAGTAACTATAAAGTTATAATATAGGAGGATACTTAGACAATTATTATAGATATAATCCTCCCTAAGGTATTATAGCATACCTTAATATACCGAACGTACTAGAACTAYAGCTAACGTAATAACTAAACCGTAGGCTAGTTCTAGTCCTACCTTATTAACTAGGAATTAAGGCTAAAAGTCTCCTCTATAAATAATAAGAAGGAGATAGAGAACCGCATCGGGTTCTATTTCTTACGGTTATAGAAGGACGTTTAAGATAAACTCCTAGAAGCTAATAAGCTTACGGAGTCGAAGATAGCTAAGGATCTCTTTAATATAGCTATTCTTATTAAGAACTACCTATATCCTAAAGGAAAAGATAGGAAGAGGGGACCGAAGAAAACCTTAGAAGATAAGAAACCTCTAATTAGGCCTAGCGGTAGCTCTACGGTACCTTCGTAGGGTAATCGTAGGCAAAGTAGTAACTTAAGAGGAAAAGGTAGAGGAAGGGGACGGGGCTACTACTCCTAAACCTTTACTTAAAGTCCTTTAGATCCTCCTACGCCGCTAACCGGCTCGAACTCTTACCCTTAAGAGTTAGGAAATAGGAGGCTCTAGTCGTATCCCTCTCCTTACTACGGCTARGGAATTAAATAAAGGGGAAGGAGCGACGTATCGTTATTAATATCCTCTAAACCCTACTAACCGGGTAGAAGAAGGTCCTAAGGGCTCTCGTTAATTACGGGGCGCAGCTTAATCTTATTTTATAGTACGTTATATAGCTCCTTTAGTTACTTACCGTAGACCTTCTAAAACCTAAAGTTAGATTCCTAAATAACTACCCTATAGATATTTATAAAGCTTACTAGCTAGACGTCTTTATAGCGGACCGCGAAGGTACCGTAAAGGTTACGTAGTAGACCTTCTAGGTAGGGTTATTTACT